>NC_054740.1:7994964-8118373 GCF_018143015.1 Lytechinus variegatus | reverse complement strand
TTTTATTATTATCATATCCCCAAATTACTGTACATGTAACTCAAATCGCGTATTCTTTTCACCATCATATTCAGAATATACAGAGCAAAAACTATGTTGCTAACCGTGTACATAGAGGACCACACCAGTTATTTTACACCGGTGTTTAAATAATTGGTGGTGTTAGTTTTACACATATAGGTGTTATTACAATACCTATTTTTGTTACATTTACACTCTTTGGTGTTGTTTTTTAATCTCTAGGGTGTAATTTTAACACCTCAGGATGTGGTTCTCTATTAACACCAATTGGTGTCAGTTTTAACACCGCAGTTTTTACAGTGTACGTGTACTATTTTTATAGCAGGATAATAGTCATCTATTATCGAAGACAACAGTCATGACAGTGTACAATAAGCAATAGGATTAGTCTAGGAGCCAGGGGGCTTTATTCAGAATTTTTGGTGGGGAAGGTTTGACAAGCTTATCCGGGGTAAAATTGTGCGCTGATTCCAAAAATGCCACTCTTATTGACCGTACTCACGCCATTTTGGTCATTTTGGCCAAATTTTGGCCAAAAATGACCATTTTGACCACTCTTTGGAAAATGGTCCCTTAACAGACTGCTTTTGTAGCCACATGCAATTAAAAGGGTCTATCTTAAGTAGAAATGCACGCAGATTCCAGATAAAGTGCTTTCATTTGCCAAAATCACAATAGCAGTGGTCATTTTGGCCATAATTTGGCTAAAAATGACAATTTTCATGATTTTTTGGCCGAAATGTGTTACAAATATTGATCAGAGCTTCGACTGGATGTTTTTAGAAATCCACATTTATTTTCAAAATGTGCGCCGTGGATCATAACCATCAACCTCATGTAATTTATTCCATCAGTTTTTACCTATGAGGGTCATTTTGGGTACTTTAGACATAACTGACCATTCGTGCAATTTGCATTATAACCTTGAACCCTTCAAATGGGCAGGAAATTGAGGTCTTCAGCATGTTTTTTTCTTATTCCCTTATAAAATGAGAATGCATTTAAATGTCCTTCATGTGTAAAATTTTATGCTGATTCCAAATATATCAGTCTAAATGACCCTATTTAACAGTTTAAGGTCATTTTGGCCACTTATGACCCTTAAAATGACCAATGACATCAGTTCAATTTATCCAAAAATACTTTGAATGTTACCAGAATCGTTACAAGGGCATACTGTGACACCCAACATTGGTGTATTAATCCTTGAAATTGAACATCTCAAAAGTGTTTTGACCTAATGCAGTTTATTCCATCAGTTTTGACCTATGAGGGTTACTTGGCGTACTTTAGCCACAACTGACCATTTACGCAGTTTTGCATATAATAAACTGCACATAAAATGGCCAATAACATCAGTTCAATTTATCCAGAAATACTTCGAATGTTACCAGAATCTTAACAAGGTTGTGCTGTAATACCCAACACTGGTGAATGAATCCTTAAAATTGAGCATCCCCAAAGTTGACTACCTTGGTCATTTTGGCCACCTTGACCCCCCGGCCAGCCCTGCTCATTGTGTATGTTAATTCAGGTGATATCGAACATGGTGAGGAGAAATTTTGGATTGCGTTAATATTAGCATCAATTATTGTTAAATGGGGAAGTTTGAAAGCTTCTTGGTGGAAATCAATGAAATTATTCCACACAGACCATAACTATTGGCCCTGTGGTCATTTTGACCACGTTTCCCTCAATATTGACCAGTGACCATGGACCCTAGGAATCTCCAATTAGTGGAGACATCAGCTAAGAGAGAGACCTTGCATGCTTTGATGAGTCAAAAAGGGCTCAAATGCTGGTCAGTATCATTATCAGCATGAGCTACCAATAATCGGTGAAGAGTGTCATAATTGTGATAAAATCCTTTACATCGTGCATACATAAGGTTCTTTGACCATGGCACTGTGGTCATTTACATGATTTTAGCCACCATGACCACACAGTAAATGTTTATGGAAACCTCATATATATAGGGCAGTAAATTCAGGAATGAGACACTTTAGCATCATTTACATGTTATTTTAAGACACTTTTCTAGATTAATGTAGATTAATGATTCCAAATATATGAGTCTTAATGACCATTTATGAGCTAGTGGTCATTTTGGTCGCTTTTGGTCCCGACAATGACCAATCACATTTGCATGTATCAAAGAGGATTCAAATGTTGTTGTCGCTCCGTATTGTTAATAAGATGTATTTTATCAATTATTGATTTCAATATGATATGACTAATAGCACATTATCAAAATTTTGAAACCAATTTGGCCATTTTGACTATCTATCGCATGTATGACTTTTGTAAATAAACATGACAGGAGCAATTGTGGAAATGCGTTCAATCCCTTTCGATTGGAAATATTAAAAGCTCACCTTGAGTAAAAAAAATTGTGCCAAATACCTCACCATTTGGTCATTGTGTGGTCATTGAGAAGCCATAACATCATTCCCTCATTTTTTATTGAAATTATACAGATAACTATATTCTAGAGGAAGGCACTAATCCTGAACTCAAAGGTGCGTCATTACAAAGCTATTGGTCAAAGTGGATTTCACGAATAGATTTAACCATGGTGCATTTTTATTACCTTTGCCATTTTGTGTAATGTTTCACAAACCTCACATTTGCATGATTGGTAAAGTTGAAAGTGCAAAACTTGCCCTAAATTGCTAAAGAGTGACCAAAATTCGGCACAGAGAATAATTTCATATAGAGAATGTATTTAATTACCCAGTACGTCTTCAAAAGAATTAAGGGTAAATTTGCTGCTCACCAATCATGCCAATGTGAGCTTTGTGAATCACTGTACAAGAAAAAACAAAGATTGTAAAAATGAATGATAGTTAAAACTCTTTGTGAACTTCACTGTGACCTATTTTGCTTTGTAATGATTCTCAGTACAATTTGACTTTAAAGAAGGAAAATAATTCTGGCTATTTAGGAACATACAGTGATCAAAGGGGCCACAGTAGACAGTCACATGATATTTGGCACAATTTTACTCAAGGTGAGCCTTTAATATTTCCCATGAAAAGGGATTACGCATTTCATCATGTTCATAGACCTACAATTGCTGCTAAGTCAATTTTATTTCAAAATTCACACATTGGATAAACGGTCAAAGTGGCCAAAGTGGTCACATTTTGATTATGTACTATTAGTAATATCATATTGAATTAAATAATTTGTCATTTATTATGATTGATACAACAAATCTTACAAAAATATAGAGCAAGAACATTGGAATACTTTTGATACATGTAATTGTTATTGCTAATTATTGGGACCAAAATGACCACTAAGTAGTCATTAAGACTGATATATTCTAAATCATTGTATTAATCTGGTGCAGAAAGTTTTTGTAATACGTCTTATCTAACATCATTCTTGAATTCGTTTCCATGAATTACAAAATGGTTAATGTGCATAAAATCATGAAAATGACCAAAGTGCATGGTCAAACAACCTTATGTGTACTTGATGTAAAGGTTTTTATCACATTAATTAAACTCTTGATTATTGGTGTAGTAGCTCAAGCTGAAAATAATATTAAGCAACATTTAAGCTCTTTTTAAATCAAATAATGTGTGGTGACGAGAAATTATTGAGGAAAGGTGATCAAAATTCCCACAAAGTCCAATAGTTCGGCCAATAACACTGATTTATATGAAATCCTTGCATTGATTTTCACCCCAAAGCTTTCAAACTTTTCCAATTTAACAATAATTGATGCTAATATTAACACAATCCTGAATTGTCTCCTCACTATGTTCACTATAGGCTAATTTAGTATACACATTGGGCAGGGGACAATCTGGCCAAAATGACCAAGGTTGTCAAAAATATTTTTGGGACACTCAATTTAAATGATTAATACACCAGTGTTAGGTGTCACAGCACACCCTTGTAACGATTATAGTAACATTCAAAGTACTTTTGGATAAATTGAAGTATTGAACAGATGGTGTTGGTCATTTGGGGCCAAAAAGTGGCCGAAATGACCATTATCTGTTGAATGGGGTCATTAAGACTGACATATTGGGAATCAGCTTGAAATTCTACACAAGAACGACATATGCATCATTCCCATTTTATAAAGGAGGAAGATAAAGCACAATGAAGACCTCAAATTCCTGCCGATTTGCACAGTTATTATGCAAAATTGCACGAATGGTCAGTTACCCAAAATGGTCAAAAGTCAAAACTAATGATATAAATTACATGAGGTCAAAATACTTTTGAAATGTTCATTTTAAAGGATTAATACACCAATGTTTGATGTCACAGCACATCCTGGTAACGATTCTGGTAGCATTGAGGTATTTTGGATAAATTGAACTGATGTTATTGGTCATTTTTATGGCCATAAGTGGCCAAAATGACCATTGGGGGTTCAATAGGGTCATTAACACTGACATATTTAGAATCAGCATAATATTCTATACAAGATGGACATTTAAATGTATTCCCATTTTATAAGGGAAGAAGATAAAACACACTGAAGACCTCAAATTTCTGCCTATGTGCGAATGGTCAGTTATGTCTAAAGTACCCAAAATGACCCTCATAGGTCAAAACTGATGGAATGAGGTCAAAACAATTTTGAGATGTACAATTTAAAGGATTAACACACCCCAATGTTAGGTGTCGCAACACACCCTTGTAACGATTCTGGTAACGTTCGAAGTATTTGGGGGTAAAATGATCTAATGTCATTGGTCATTTTTAGGGCCATAAGTGGCCAAAATAACCATAAGCTATTGAACAGGGTCAATAAGACTGATATATTTGGAATCTGCATAAAATTCTACACAAGATGGATTTTTGAACGCATTTGCATTTTATATTGGGAAGAAGATAAAACACGCTATGAGACCTCAAATTCCTGCCTACATGTATATGTGCACTTTATTATGCAAAACTTCGTAAAGGGTCAGTTATGTATAAAGTACCCCAAATGACCCTCATAGGTCAAAACTGATGGAATAAATTACACAAGGTCAAAATACTTTGTGAGATGTTCAATTTAAAGGATTAACACACCAATGTTAGGTGTCGCAGTACACCTTGTAATGGTTCTGGTAACGTTCGAAGTATTTGGGGGTAAAATGAACTGATGTCATTGGCCATTTTAAGGGCCATAAGTGGTCAAAATGACCTTAAACTGTTAAATAGGGTCATTTAGACTGATATATTTGGAATCAGCATAAAATTTTACACATGAAGGACATTTAAATGCATTCTCATTTTATAAGGGAATAAGAAAAAACATGCTGAAGACCTCAATTTCCTGCCTATTTGAAGGGTTAATAATGCAAATAGCGCGAATGGTCAGTTATGTCTAAAGTACCCAAAATGACCCTCATAGGTAAAAACTGATGGAATAAATTACATGAGGTTGATGGTTATGATCCAACGCACATTTTGAAAATAAATGTGGATTTCTAAAAACATCCAGTCGAAGCTCTGATCAATATTTGTAACACATTTCGGCCAAAAAATCCTGAAAATTGTCATTTTTGGCCAAATTATGGCCAAAATGACCACTGCTATTGTGATTTTGGCAAATGAAAGCACTTTATCTGGAATCTGCGTGCATTTCTACTTAAGATAAACCCTTTTAATTGCATGTGGCTACAAAAGCAGTCTGTTAAGGGACCATTTTCCAAAGAGTGGTCAAAATTGTCATTTTTGGCCAATATTTGGCCAAAATGACCAAAATGGCGTGAGTACGGTCAATAAGAGTGGCATTTTTGGAATCAGCGCACAATTTTACCCCGGATAAGCTTGTCAAACCTTCCCCACCAAAAATTCTGAATAATGCCCCCTGGCTCCTAGACTAGATGAAACAATGCACCACAATCATGCACACCATTCAACTGCGGTAATTTCTTCCTCTTAAAATAAATAAACCGTTCGATCAATATTTTTACATTACGAAGATATTAAGGCAATATCACAATTTTTAATCCAGTTCTGTGTCGAGTCTCTTTATGCAGCTAGGCAATCACTTGGAACCTATTTTCGAATTTCCCCATACAAAGAAAACATGCATAGCCTGCATGACGCTTTCTACATGAGCAAAGCGATGAACATAGTGAACTTGATTGGCAAATTGATAGCGTTAATTTATCCGTAAAAATGCAATTTTCATGCAACATAGCATGGAAATAGAATAGTAGCTATCTTAAAATCTGAAAATGGTGATATGGATCCCCATGAAATGATTGGCTGAAATTTATGACGTCCATGCAGGTACATGCAACATGAAAATTGATGACTGACAAATTCGTAACAACCATTTCTACTATACGTTCACCATGTTCATGGTATTGAGATGAGAATGATTTTTTTATTAAGGACCCACATCAACATCCTAGAAGACACGGCCTCGATTATGTGCATTATTTGTGTGATATACCTGGGTTGTTTCCGCTGGCATACCTTCAAAGTAGTCACTTAAATTCTACTCTTTTGTAAATACCCTCCGGTCAATATGCATGAAATAATAAAAGTACATGATAACACCCGGATTTATATGGATATTACGAAAACCTGGTAATATTTGTCAAATTTAGAACCAAGGAAATGACCAAAGAATTTAGTCATCTACTGGAGCTAATTTAAAGGTCAAGTCCACCTCAGAAAAATGTTGATTTAAATCAATAGAGAAAAATCAGACAAGCACAATGCTGAATATTTCATCAAAATCAGATGTAAAATAAGAAAGTTATGACATTTCAAAGTTTCGCTTATTTTCAACAAAATAGTTATATGAACGAGCCAGTTACATCAAAATGAGAGAGTCGATGACGTCACTCACTCACTATTTCTTTTGTTTTTTATTGTTTGAATTATACAATATTTCAATTTTTACGAATTTGATGATTAGGACCTCATTGCCTGAAGCACAAAATGTTAAAATAATGGAATTCCACGTGTTCAGGGAGGAATGAAACTTCATTTCACATGACAATGACGAGAAAATAAAAATATTTCATATTTCATATAATAAATACAAAAGAAATAGTGAGTGAATGATTTCATCAAGTCTCTCATATGAATGTAACTGGCTCGTTCATATAACTATTTTGTTGAAAATAAGCGAAACATTAAAATGCCATAACTTTCTTATTTTACATCTGATTTTGATGAAATTTTCAGTGTTATGCTTGTTGATTTTTCTCTTTTTATTCATATCAAGTTTTTGATGGGGTGGACTCGTCCTTTAAGGTCATTGTCACAGACATTCTTCCCTTTTATTCAATCGCACCCCATCCCAAGATATTTCATTGGTACGTTTTAACCTAATTGAATCTGATGGAGAGGCTGGGTTCTATCCTCAATGATTTAACTTTTGAGACGACGACAAAATCCCTGGAATGCTTTAGCGAGTCTATTTCAACGATCGGAACAGTGAATCACTTTGGAGCGAATGGAGACGAGACCAGCGATCAGGGGAGATAGAAAATAGAATAAAAGTGGATATGAGGGGATAATGGGGTTCCTATCTACCAGAAAGCGGTCAATTTGCGGCGAGGACTGAGTCGGCCGGAAGAAAAAAGGGGGGATATGTCAGAGTGTACGGGAAAGTTTTGATACTGTTATGTTTCATTATGTGCGAGCATCAATGGTGGAAAATTAATTGTTATCTCGAAAATAACCACCCCTCCTATCTTCAAACAAATACACACCCACCGGGCACCGATCGCCCCTTCAGTCTTGGGTTACAAGTTAATCAAAGATGTTTATTTACACTGAAGGTTTAATACTCACAAATAAGTAAAAATACGTTTTCCTCCTTTCTTCCTTTTCAAAATCCTCTGTCTTTTTTGAAAAAATCTTACATCAATTTATTTTTATTTATTTATTTCACATATTTAAAAATGGAGGCCCAATCAGTGCAAACACGATTAAAGAATAAGGTACAAATTTAACAGTTAAAAGTTAAATTATTTCAGGTTAAACTTTGAAACCTTGAGGTTGGGATTGCATTGTATGTCGTACAATCATTCATTTTGATTGATTTCGCGAGTGAAGGGAATCTATTTCTCTTCCGGTTTCAAATGAGAATCCAGTATTGCACCTAACGAGAGAGTGGTACTTGAGCTTTGATCCTATCTTGCCGTGATTACTAGTATATCAATCATGACTGTCATTTCGTTAAAATTGTATTTATACGACGTGCATGTTTTGATCTATTGAACTGTTAAGATGAAAAATGTATCATGAGTGACGTCACAATTGGATGGGGTAGCTAGACGCCAGGAAGACACTAAATGAAAGAGTGGTACTATTCTGCTCAGGAGTGGCGCAAGGATATTTGATGAGGGGGGGGGGGGCGATCGATCTAAAGGTGACGTCATGAAATGATGGAGATATAGACTTACACGGCCAACACCTATCCTTTAACCCTTACATTACATACCCCTTCTCCTCACTTAATGGGATGTCGCCCCCCCCCCCTTTGTTTTGCTACAATTCTGTTCATAGAATATTGTGAGGTATCGATAACCTTGCGGTTCAGTATCGGACATACCTCATATTTTAAAATACAATTTTTGTTTGTTATAGCTATAGTTAAAAGTCATGTACATCACTAAGAGATGGTGCACCATTGCATTTTAGATTTCCCGCAACTCCCCCCACCCCCCCCCCCACGGCGCTGTTCCCTGGGTAAACGAAAAGAATGCATGTTTACCATAGAAACAAATACATTCAAAGCAACATAACATTCCAAGTTTTGTTCCGATTTATCCCCCCCTAAAGAAACAATGATCTTCAGGTATTAAATGTCGTCGAATGTTGAGCGTTTTTTTTCCCACCAATTTACTTTTTTTTTTAAATCTGGCAGTGTTGGTATAATTGATCTTCTGAATGTTAGGCGCGCTAACTTTTCCGAAGTCAAAGATCTTATTCCTCTCGCCTGTTGCTAGATTACTGCGTACGGGATAAAATTAGCTAACACGCATCACATTCGTGCATGCAAACCTTTCTCATTACCGTTCGCCTCGGGTGACGTGAGAAATCGAAGAGAGACCGCGATTTGGCGCCATTACCAACCCCTTCTCCGATAAAGACGGGGATAAATCAGTACTTTGTCGCGGTTCTCAAGTGTGCATGAATCATGCCAATGTGGCATTTCCAGGCAATTAATCTTCATAGAGAGAAAAGGAAAAGGTGTTCATCTTAGCGGTAGCGAGGATGTTCATGTCCAGAGGGATGGGGTACACACATGTAGTTAGGCAAATCACCCCCTAATGATTCAAGACAAAGTAAGAAAATGAGACAAGGAAAGAGAGAAAAGCATCGAAAATTTGGGTAACAAAGGTCTAATCTGATTACTTATGGTTAAACTTTGCATGCAACACAATTAACATGACAAATGGTAAGAAGACAGAAGAAATCTCAAACAAACTGCTCATTCATAGATATGCAAGAGCTTAGCATGTATATATGTATTTTAAATAAAAATCAAAGGCATTTGATAAAAAAATAAATTTTTGACAACGATCCGGGGAGGATAAGCATGCAATTAAGTCTTTCGCAGTTTACTGGGCTGTTTATTAAGAGCCGCACAAAAACAATTATCACTTAAACCACAATCCCAGAGTATTGCTTTCGTTTCGTTTAAAAATTGGCAGATTTTTTATTCATATTGCATGCACTTTTCAGCAGGCCTTTCCAGGTATTTTTTTCCTTCAATAAAACCGCCATCTTATCTCCAGTGTAAATTTCTTCTTTCACTACTGTGAAAGATGGTCCTGCTCTGCATGAGTTATCTTTGGAAGATGTGAAATCATTTTGGTTAGGGTCTCTACATTCAACACAGTAGATAGTCAAGCGGGACCCATGGTCATGTTCCATAATTCACAAACAATTCAAAAATGTGTGAAGTTTTTCTATCGACCAATCAAATTGTTTAATCGAGAGCTTGTAACCGTCAGAACTTGTAACAATTAATATCAAGCTATCTAAGGTAGATGTGAACCTAGAATATGTTTTTTTTCATTTTCCAATATTTTACGCAATCAAACTACAGCAAGTCTTATCTATTGCAGATTCATTGCACCACTTCGGCTACAAGATCTGTTTGGTCAACTTGGCCTAATCACCCCTTGGTCCAACCATCATTAAAACTACATGAATATTATGACCCTTAATTGTTGAGAAGCGGGGTTCCGGGTCCCGTTCCATTAATGTCTTGCTATGCTAGATATTGTGTTCATACGACACATTTCATGCTTCATCAAACCATTCTGTCATTCCATCATTATTATTCGTTCATGCCTCGTTATCTCAACTACTGTTTCCATCTCCGTTCACAAGCTCACTATCATCATGTTTCCATCCCCAGACCATTTGTGTAAATATTGACCATGCTGTATTACCCCTATACCATGAACAACTCCTTGTTCAACTCCATCTGTTTATACTTTCCTTATCCATTTGCCTTCCTCAGAATATTATGTAACTATATACAGTGAATTAATATTGTAGTTTAGTATAGAGAATAAAGTCAGTTGTGAATGTAACTCCAAGCCAAGCAGACATGCCTAGTTATTGAGTAGAGATCGAGACCCGAGTATGAGTTCAAGTGTGTATTAGAGTTAGAACACACATACACAAAACTAAACATCTATGACAAGACTGCTTCTAAATGTTCATATTGACAATCACCTTTTGAGACCATTCCCTACCCACCCCACCCACCTATTCATACCACCAAGGACAATCATAACAGGACATTTACCCAGTCCCCGACTACACTGTTAAACAAAACCTGTGATTTTACAGAAAAAACAAAGATTTTGCAGAAGCAATAACAGAATCATTCTGTAAATTCATAAAACAGGAATTTTCTGCAATTTAAAAGAACAGGTCTGTTTAAAAAGGGGAAAAGGGTGTTTCTTTAAGGAAATTTGAAGGTTCCATACACTTTCCTGTAAGATTACGCAATCTGATAAGATCACAGGTGTTCTCGAGACTCTGCTGCAGGAACTTCTTTTCTTTTAAGGATAAATTATTCTAACAGTGTAGGGGGTTTACACCATAGAAATTACACTGTAAAAAATATTGGGTAAAATTTTAACCAGCACAAGGGTAATTTTGTGTCCAACCAATTTGGGGCAGTATTTTACCCAATGCGGGAAGGATATTGTCCAGTAAGGTTAAAAAAATAAGCAGCAATTATTTTAGAATGGACAAAATTTTTTTTACAATGGATAATTAGAAAATGCCCAATGTTGTTTGGACACATAATCACCCTATAATGGAGCATTTTCATCAAATATTTTTTGAGATTGTAGATATATCTCTCTGGATTACACTCAGAAGACTAGCCCAAAACGAAAAGTATCTCAATATAGGACACGTAGCTCCGGACAACCCAATACCCCCATGATATTTACCCCTCCCCCTCATGATATCAATTATAATAATGGCAATAATGCAAGTAAAAAAATAAATCAAATCAGGATAAATTAGTTAGTAATTACTCGGAAGGTTATTATCATAAAGAGAAGAAAACTGTAAAGGTTACTTTGCCCGTTAATTGCAGAAAGAGTCAAGCTTTCGTTACCCTGGTTACGGGGTGCTGGCTGTATACCAATAAAATTATGCGATTTAGTAGAAAGAGTGAGCAACGAAAAGTCAGGGCATAATAAATCTTCGTTATTTTTAGTTATTGGAGCACTATACTTGAAAAATTCCCCCCAAATAAATGAACTGTTCCTAGAATTACCTTTCAAAAGCCATGAAAAATTAAGCGCATACAAACTTAGACATACATGTAATCACATTAAATCACTAGAAGGAAGCAAGCTAAACAAATGTCATCTTTGTCTCCTCTCTCTCTCTTCCCCTCCCCCCCCCCCTCTTTCTTTCTCTTGGTTTGTTAATGGAATTTTCAATCATCGACCAGTTTCTCTCAAACCAAAAATTTGTTATTAAAAATATATAGTCACGTTTTCTTCAGACGTAAAACCACAAAAATAATAGCTAACATTGTGTTGCTTCATGCTGGTTTTGATCGTGGATAGCCAAGCATACCAATAAGAACTGATGAAAGTTTACTTCATATTATCATGTGTATTTTCGTTCGTGCGTGTTTTATTCCAATCTAATGATGGTTCGCAGTAAGCTTATTTTCATTTTCAAATGTTCGTCCCTACATGCAAGGCTAGTTTAAATAAAAGGGAGTTAGAAGCAAGTAGATCAAGGTTTGGCAAAAGTAGTAAGAAGAAAAGATTTTAGGGTTTTCCGTTGTTTTTCTGAATTTGTGACATCATGTTTTTAGACATCACGTGCACTAAAACTAAAATGATTTTAACCTATTCGTTCAAATATATCAGCACACATATTGCTTCACAAATGCTTCTGTGAGAACATGTTTCCATCATCACGAACCATTAAAAATTTGAATTCATGACGTAGTTTTACATTATATGGATAGATTCTTGCATGTGATATCATAAAATCAACCAAGAAAGTACATTATATTTATACGTATATATATATATTTATCTGCTATGAATTTCAGTGAGATTCTTATTTTTCTGCTTAAAAAAAAGAAGAAAAGTGTCCGGGCAGATTTCTCCATTAACAGACGGTTTTTTGGAAATCAGCGTGCTAATTCTTGTCATGGCAAAATAGTAATTTTCTTCCATAGACAGACGGGATTACAGCTTCGTCGGATTATTATTTTCATGAAGAACAGATTTTTCCCTACACGAAACCATCTAATTTTCTCACGCAATGTGCGGTATTCGTTATGTTCTCAACATCCGACCAATTTTGTCTTATTAGCATCCATTTAGTGACTCACATTTTCTGTTTGTTCCCCAAAATCACCCCTGGATATTTTTTTAAATTGGCATGATTCAGCTGCAAAAGTAAGGAGTGGTTCACTGAAAAAACATTCAAGAATTTGCCTCTTTTTCATGATTAACTGGTTATCATTCATTCACAAGAAGAAGGAGGGAGAATGAATTCTTATTAAAGAGAATGTAAGATACATGTACATGTATATTCCAAGAAAATGCACGTTAGGAAATCCATTGAAACTGATACATTAAATTAAAAGAAAATTAATATTTGTACATTTGGCCAATTCGACGTATTCATAAGCAACAGCGGAAAAATTCAATGAAAAAAAAAAAATTCTACGTTTGTTTTTTTTATGCAGACTTATCAAAAAGCGAAAATGCAGCTTCATTCTTTGATCACTTTGAATAAATGAAAAATTGGAGCATTATTCAACTTGTTAGATCTACATGTAGGCCTGTCTCTAACAACCTCTCTTCTTTTCACTTCTTGCCCTTTAAATTTCTACTTCCCTCTTTTTCATTGTTCTTTCCTAATTGCCTTTCCCCCATCCGCTGCACACCGCCTCCATCTTGTTTTACGCGTTTGCCTCCACCCAATTTTCTTCTTCCACTTGCTTTTCCTCGGTCTCTTCTTCCACCTTCCTCTCTTCTTTCTCTTGTCTCTCCTCCTTCTCCTATCTTCCCTGCACGTATTGACTTTATTCATCCTAATCATATTCTTATCCTCTCCTCTTAAAGCGCTTTAGACACGTCGTTTCGATGAATTAAAGAGAAATACCAGTAGTTGCAGTAAACACTGATTTCATGAGAAAGTCTGTAAAACCAGGCTTAATTGTCACTATATCATCGAGGATCTAGATCTGGTACAGTTACATAAACTGAACTTTGTGAAATCTTGAAATCTACGCTGAAAAACGTTCACACTGAAGATCACCAACACAGATAGACACACGTGGGACAGTGAATAATTATTGCTAGAATAAAGACCCGACGGAAGTGACCGAATCCGTGCTTATTTTGCTTATTTCTCAGCAATTACACAATTTCTTCCAGAATCCTTTGGCACATATTTTTTATTCATACAAACAGACACTTGGGTGGTAATTATATTAGATTCTGTAAAAAGTCATTTTGAGATCGTTACCAAAACTGGAATTTATCTTTAAGCGCTATATAAAAGCGGATTAATACTATTCTGTTAACTCCTAATTATCATCTTCCGCTTCCAGTTCTTTTCCTCCTTTCCTCCTCTTTTCCCCTTCACCTTCTTATTCCTCTCCATCCCTCCTCCCCTGCCCCCTCCCAATCCCCAACATGCCGAGTCACCAAATAAATGATGAAATGATGTTCCTCGTTATGTCATATCACTACCTTGTTCAAATTACGTAGACACTTTGTTGATGGACAGTCGTGCACTAAACACTGTTAAAAAAAATTCGAACAACGCTGTTTACTACATGAAAGGCACAGTAGTTGGTTAAACACTTTTAAAACATGCGCTTAAAATCTTAAACAACAAACTTTAGATTTAAATATTTAATCATAAATAACTTTAAGCATTTTTTTCTCAAGATTTTAAACACTTGTTTGAACTGTTTAAACAGCCACTGTGCTATCCACAAAGTAAACAGCGTTGCTTAAATTATTTCAACAGTGTAAATAGGGAACATTATCTTAATGGTGTGAATTTTTGTGATTTTCTTTCTTCTTTTTTCTCTTCGTTAAAATTTATTTTTAATTATAATTAAATCGCCTCAGTATGAATTTCAAGCGTTTTTAGCCTATGAGCTATACTGCATTAAATCATTTGTCAAAAGGCGCTTTCAAATTGATTTATAATTTCCTGTTGTACAAATATGACAATAAAACATATCGCTGGATAAGATTCTGTCTTTGCGCCTTTAGGGTTAGTCTTTATTACCAAATTGAAGCGCCGAATGTCTACACTGATAGCATGCCTGTGTTAATAATCTCGTAGCTTGCATTTCAATCATTTTTATTTTCATGCTTCCTGTAAAAAATGTGTTGATTTAACAAAAAGGAGCTTGCATTTCAATTATTTTTTGCAGGCTTTCTGTAAATAATGGTGTAGATTTAACAAAAAAGAGTGGTATAAAAGGGGTTTCCATCATATTAAATGTCACATGTACATACCAGTTCATAACAATTCAATCCTTTTGAAGTTGTATCGTGTAAGGTGCATCAATTTGGTAGCCCCTCGCTCAGCGTCAAAAATAAAAAAAATCTACTGTATTGATACATCTGTTTTTATCAATTTCAGTGGTCTTTCTTCAGTATTTGATACCGCACTAAAAAGTCGTGCTCGCGATTTTCTCCACGTCTCTCTAATGCATTTTCAAGTATTGTTTCTGCCACCTATAATCCTCAATTTGACCAGAAGCCGATGATCAGTTTAGCGGAATGATACTGGTGCACAATTGATTTTTTTTCCTTTGATGTCGCCACATCAATTTTGAGAGGCTATTCAATTTGTTGGAATTGGCCTGACAGCTTTTCCTCCGACATATCGTGGTAAAGTGGCGGGGTCCGGTCAAGCATTTATCATCGGATTTGGGGTACTTGCTTACGATATTCCTACCTATACACGTAATCAAGTTATTTAGCTTCAACATATCGGGTGCTCTGACAATCAGAAAAATATGGTGCTTTATCTTTAAATGTAGGTGTCACCATATTTATTGGAATCTCTTACAAGAAAATACAAGTATGGTGCTACATGTATATATTTAAATGTATGAAAAGTTCGGGATCCAAAATATAATTGCCCAAACATGCCGATTAAGAAGTTGTTGGTAACCAAATGATTTTCCTCAGTTTTAATCTAGGAAACATTCGGAGACAATATATCATGTATTTCAGGTTTGCGAAATATAGGGTCGATAACCCGAGGCTACGCACCCTTTCGATGAATGGTAGATATTCCCCCCCCCCCCATTTTCTATTCCAGCGGAAATGATGAATAGCCGATGCTTCGTTTGCTGAGCAACCAAGTGTGGTCATCACCATACATAATTATACTCATCTTTTCTTTCTTCTAACGGATTAGTAAAACCCGTTAACACATCATTTTCACCTTCTATTCCTCCTCCTTTTTATTATAGTTCTTGTACTGAATCGCCTTCTCATCATTTTTTAACGATCATAATCTACCCTTCTTGCCTCTGATAATTATGTTCATCCTTCTAATATCATTTTTAAAGCCGTATATTTCTTATTGCTCATTTCTCTTCCATTACGATGTCAGACTTTATTCTCTTTCCCTTCTATTTCAAAGAAAACTGTAATCCCTTTTCAGCTTTTATTTTTCGTTGTTTGTTGTACATTATTCTGTCCTCATCTATCTTGCTGCCATTCCGAACCTCCCGAGTTTATCTTGTCGCTAATTTGGAAACTAAGATGGGAATAAGCTCACCCAATTATCCTGACCTCCAAAAGCAATTTATAAGTTCGATAGTGTAGATTATTGGTGAGTTGGTTTTTTTACTTTCATTTGACCTGGAAACATTTTATTTTCCTTATTGATCCGCACGTCATTATCATTTTATCAATACTATCAGGTTCTGATAAGTTCAGAGTTATGTACTCATTTATTTTCTATCACTTCGGTGTGCTATATAGGCCTAAATATATCTTCAATAATTTCCTTAATACGAATATTTCAATTTAACTTTTATGGAGTATTTTATGACGTTAGACTAGGGCAGAAAAAACTCTCTTATTAAATGCAGATCTACCCGCTTGATACATTTATTTTTACTCACTTTCGTATTACTTTTATCTTCATCAATATCATAATCTCCTTATGCAGGTGACGTACATACATTATCTATGGCGGATTACAATGATTACCAAGACTTCATGAGTGATGGTGAAAGTGTTTCTTCCTCAACAGCAACATAAAATGTTCTACCTGAAAGGCCAAGGGCCCTTTGAGAAATAAATGCAACCAAAAAAAATAAGCGCAAGTCCCTTTTTAGGTTGAAAAATTAGTTCTAGATCTAACCTTGTTTAATAGACTAAGACCTTTTCGTTCCCTTTCTGCAACGAAAATTAGACAAAGTCACTATTCAACTTTCAAGAAACTTGTGTTATATGAAAAAAAAAATGTTTTAAGATTTGTCAAGGTTACCTAGCATCCTTGTGCCAGCCTACATAGAATTTAACCTCCATCCTCTTATCATGTTTTTTTTTCTTTCCAACAAAGTTTTTAAATCAAGATATAGGCCTTTACCAATTATCACAAGATCTCAGTCTAGTTTAACTTACCATTTCTATGATTGGGTCCAATTTCACACCATCGACTGTAGCCTAGTCTAAGTTGGTACCTGAACATAAATAAGTATTTTATAAAACACAAGTTAGTATAAGTCTAGACCTAGAGCTAGTCTAGAGTTTGGTCCCGGGGGGGGGGGGGCACTTCCATTGACGAGTGGATACCATGTGCGACCACGGGGTCTTGAAAAGCACCCTAAACACGTATTTTCCATATTCTGAAAATGCACTCCTTACAAGTATTGGCGTGTGAAACCCTACCCTTAACAAGTATTGGAAACAAATACTATTGGCAATTAAGTATTCCCAGAATTGAGCCCCTAAACAAGTACAGCGATGCATTTTACATATTCTGAAAATGCACCCCTTAACAAGTAATGGAAACAAAACGATACTCTTGGCAAGTATTCCCTGAAATGAACCCCTAAGCAAGTATGTCAGCGATATTTTTTTGTTATGTCACGGGTCTGTCGGTCGTCGGTAATACACACCATTATTTTGGTTTAGTACGGCGCCCCACCTTCCACACCTCGCGCAAATCGGAATCTAAACACGTAGTGTTGGGGCAAAAAGGACACCCTTTATCCTTTATAAAACATTTTGATTTTGTTTTATCATCCCCGCATATTTGACCATAAACACGTATATTTTTTCTGAGCCAAATAGATAGGCCTACCCCTTTTTTTCAATATTTTTTGTGTTTTTGACACCCTTATCACGTTACGTGATAAGGGTGCCCTATCTTGAAAAAGACATCCTTTTTACGTGTTTTTTTTTTTTTTGGTCACGCATGGTATCCACTCGTCAATGTAAGTGCCCCCCTGTTACACCAACAAGTGTAATAATCGCCCACAAATATAATAACGCCCACAAATGTAATAACACTTTACCCACAAATGTAATAATTTCACCCACAAATGTAATAATGCACTTTACCCACAAATGTAATAATTTTTGATCGCCCACAAATGTAATAATGACTTTACCCACAAATGTAATAAATTTGAAGGGATTTTTGGCGAATCCGTTCTAAACTAATATCATATAGTAGTACGTTCATATAGCACAAAAGTGCAGAGACTTTATTTCCAGACCCGGATAATAACAAAATTATAATATAAGTTGTTTCAAAAATTATATTAAAGATCAAAGTCTTTTTCCAGACCCGGTTATTTAAAAAATTATAATATAAGTCCAAAGTCTTTTTTTCCAGACCCGGTTGTTTCAAAAATTGTAATATAAGTTGAAAGTCTTTTTTCCAGACCCGGTAATTCAAAAAATTATAATATAAGTACAAAGTCATGTTTCCCAGACCTGGTTGTTAAAAAAATTATCTTATGAGTCCAAAGTCTTTTTTCCAGACCCGGTCGTTTCCAAAATTATAATATAAGTTAAAAGTCTTTTATCCAGACCCGGTTGTTTCCAAAATTATAATTTAAATTAAGTATTTTTGCCAGACCCGGTTGTTTCAAATATTATAATATAAGTTGAAAGTCTCTTTTCCAGACCCAGTAGTTTCAAAAAGTCTTTCTTCAAGACTCAGTTATTTTAAAATAAGAAATCATAAAAAAGATATATGAAAATAATACAACAAAGGCCCCGCAATCTTATTAATGTTAAATAACATGGGAATATAAGGTAGTCTTTCACCCAGTCCCAGATTTTTCAAATAAAAAATGAATAATAATAATAAAAAATTAGTAATAATGATAAAAAAAGACCAACGAACCTATTGATGTCGAATAACATGGACATATAGCATAGTCTCTCCTCCAGACCCAGTTATAAAAATCGTTAAAAACACAACAAAACAAAGACCTTGCAATCTTATCAACATTGAATAGCATGGAAATAAGGTGTAGTCTTTGCTCCAGACCCAGTTATTTCAAAATAGGAAATATTGAGAAACAATAAAAACAACAATCTGAGCAAAGACCCAAAAATACAATGGATGTAGAATAAGGTTGTTGATTTTATTTTTATCAAGGGTTTTAAGGCGCATACCATTCAGATATGAACATTTACGCCTATGATTAATTTGTCGTTTTCATACTATGCGTTATGACATGGTTTTTATAGTTTGGAAGATGCTGGGGATTAAGTTTTAAGATTCAAGTTTCGCTTATTTTGTATTTTTAAGAGAACTGGGTGTGGGATGAATAGAACACTCTAAACCCAAGCATTTTAACTGGGTTTAATTTTGAAGATTGGTCTTAGCTTTGATTTGTTTCAATATTTGTTTATCTTTTAAATAACAGGGTCTAGACGATATACTAAGCATAATACTAAGAATGTTTAAATTATTATTTAAAGGACTGGGTGTGGAATAAAGAAAACGATCTACACACTTGCTTTTCTACATGGTCTTAATTTGGGGGATTGTTGATTCTTAGATTCGTTGTTGGGGGTTGGGTTTTATTGTTTTTTATTCTTGAAATAACTGTGTCTGGAGGAAAGTCTACAATCGATCTTCATGTTATTCGACAGTAATTAGATTATTGGGTATTCGTTTTAGAATATTTGTAAAGAAAATTTTGTTTGTGTTTTTTTCAAATAATAACAAAGTCTGGAAAAAGGATGTTTGCTTTACCAATGCATTATTACAATGTTTTGTAGGGGTCTTAGTATTATTTATAAAAAAAAAACTGGGTGTGGGGTAATTACATATCTTTACACCCAGTTACACCCATTAAGGGTGTAATTTTTGAAGATTGGTCTTAGATTTGAATTTTTTTTAATTCATTTTTTAAATAACAAAGTCTGGAGGAAAGAGTACGTTTTAAAACTCGTGTTATGCCACAAGAATAAGAATATGATAGGGTTTTACATATTTTTTCAAAAATTAGGCATAGAATAAAGACAACGCTCTTAACTTCTTTTGAAACCGGTTCATAGGTTTACGGATTATTTGGTCTTACATTTGGAGTTTTCTTATTATCACTATTAGCGTAATTAAAAAAAATAACTGGGTCTGGCTGAAAGACTATTCTATATGTACAGGTTATCCAGCATTAATAACATTATGTGGTCTTTATACTGTTTTTGTTGTTGTTGTTGTATTGTTCTCTATAATTTTGGAATAATAGGGTTTGGAGACAAGACTAAGCTCAGTTTTTTTTTATTCCACTGGAATATCATTATCGTATCTTAGTTTGGACTTATATTATACTTTTTGAAACTACTGGGTCTGGAAAAAAGACTTTCAACTTACATCATCATTTTTTAAACAACTGGGTCAGGAAAAAGACTTTGAACTTATACTATAATTTTGGAAGCAACAGGGTCCGGAAAAAAGAGACTTTGGACTTTTGTTATGAATATTTAATTAATCGGGTCTGAAAAAAGACTTTAATCTCTTGTTATAATTTTTGAAACAACCAGGTCTGGAAAAAAGACTTTCAACTTATATTATAATTTTTGAAACAACCGGGTCTGGAATAAAGACTTTGGACTTATATTATAATTTTCTTATTATCCGGGTCTGGAAATAAAGATTTTGGACTTTTGTGCTATATGAACGTATAACTATAGGATTTTAGTTGAGAACGGATTCGCCAAAAATCCCTTCAAATTTATTACATTTGTGGGTAAAGTCATTATTACATTTGTGGGCGATCAAAAATTATTACATTTGTGGGTAAAGTGCATTATTACATTTGTTGGTGAAATTATTACATTTGTGGGTAAAGTGTTATTACATTTGTGGGCGTTATTACATTTGTGGGTGCAACACCCCCCCCCCCCGGAGTTTGGTTGAATTATATCTAGATCAAACGTTAGTCTCAGAATGCGATCCTAATGAATAGACGGTTGTTCTGGGTCTTAGGGGACTAAATTATTTGCATTCAGAAACCAAGGATGACTCAATAGTCTAGAGCATACTTCTTTATGAAACGGCCCCTGGATCGGCCACTGCGTGGAAGCGGGGGGGGGGGGGATGGGTGAGTAGAGGACATGGAGGCAGGGGCGGCGATCCCAGGAATAGAATAGAAATTGTTTATTAGAACAAAAAATCATTTGCGGCCCGAAGGCCGAATTACAGATTGTCAGACATAAGTGCAAATGCACAAATATACATAAAAATTACAACATAATGAAAAACGGGAATTATAAACACAATCCAAAATACGTGAAAAAATAATCAAATGCCTGAGGTAAATAATACATAATGGGGGCCACAGTGGTCCCCACTTTTTGAAGCACTAAAAAGTACCTTTTTACCGAAGAAAAGTGCCCGTAACGAACGTATTCTGTGCCCCATTCACCTTAGAATAAGTACTGAGAATAATATGCAATATGTCCTTTAGAGCTCATACGGATGAATTGTTTCGTCAGAAACGTATCCTTAAAATCAATGACCTGTACCGCTTGCAACTATTCCAATTCATGTATCAGCTGGATAGAAATAGTGTACCTAATGTCCTACAAAAGAAATTTATGAGAAACAATACTTTACATTCATATAATACGAGACAATCAAATGAGTATCACTTACCTAAAAGTAAAACAGTATTTTCTAGCAAAACTATATTTTTCACAGGACCAAAACTCTGGAATTCTCTGGACAGAGAAATGAAAGAGGCAGTTAATCTTATACGATTTAAATTACTCATCAAAAAAATTCTCATGAATTCTTATTGATTCAATCTAATATTTGTGAACTTCATACTTATCCACGGTAGTATTGATTATTTTTAAGTCCATATTTACTTTTGTATATAGTGTAAATACATTTGTGTTACAGTGTTTATATCTATATAATTTTACAGAATTTTACTGATTATTTTACTCTATTTGTATCATATTACCCTTGTATAAAGTTTTGATAGGGGGTCTACATTTTACAAGCTCTGCTTTTTAGTAGGCCCCTCCACTTTTTTCATTTCATTGCTACGTTTCAATCCTGCATATGTTATACATTTTTTTTTCATTGTAAACATGATTACGAAATGTACTTTGATGATTGTGGAATATGAATATATCAATAAAAATAAAAAAGAAGGACAAGTTTTATGTGTTAACGAGTTCCCCTTTGCCTTCTCATAGATGCCTGTTCTTCATATCAGATAAGTTGTCCTTAAAAACCATGCACTCGTTTCATGCCCGATCACTGAGCGCCCGGTTTCTGTTACTAGTGAGCGTTCTGCTTTCTTCTGCAAGTGCATCTTTTAATCGCATAAATTTATTAAATATGATTTGTCCGGCCTTTCGCTACTAATTCCTTTTTCTTTTTAATGAAGTTCATCCCTTTTACCTGTAATCATATTCCCTATTATAATATGCCCTCATTACTTTTGATAAATGGCCCTTTTCTTTTCCAGATTTTTGAAAGTGTTCAGTCTGTGAATTTTCTGATGGCGTTCATTTTTACATTGCAAAATTAAAATTTGTGTCCCCCCTTTAAAAGTGAAGACCCTATTTTTGCTTATCAAATTTTTCTGAGACGAAATATAATTAATTTTTGGTCTAATCTTTTTTTTTTTGCTTGTCAAATTTTTACTCGGAAAAATGCCCCCCCCCCCTTTGGAAAATCCTCGATCCGTCCCTGATTATGATTATGTTTATTGATGCATGTCACATTTAATTATCTCGAGGAATACGAGGCTGTTGCTATTGGGGAAAAAAACAATGCTGCGAAGTGGAACAGCCAGCGTTTTCAATACTGGCCAATTCCCATAAAGAAAAAGCATCCTTGGCAAGAAACCAGAAAATAATATAGATCCTCATTTGTATATGTTACTACTTATGAAGGAAAGAATAACCCTACGTGCCTTAAGTTTCCTGAGTCATGTGAATATGGTAGATAAGTCTCCCGTTCCCCCTTTGTTTCAAGATAGTGCCGTTTTCGAAACAAAAGGTGCCACCCCCCCCCCCCATTTTCAACTTCGCTCCGCTGCCCATTCATGGAGGAGATGAAGGAATAGGGGAAGGAACCAGAATGAGAGCTTAAATGACAAGTCCACCCCACCAAAAAGTCGATTTGAATAAAAGGAGAAAAATTAAACAAGCGAAACATTGAAAATCAAAATCGGATGTAAAATAAGAAAGTTATGACCTTTTAAAGTTTCGCTTAATTTCACAAAACCATCCGTATGTGAATTGGCAGACTGATGACGTCACCCACTCACTATTTCTTTTGAATTTTATTATATGAAATATGAAAACTCAAATTTTATCCTAATTGCATGTGAAACAAAATTTTATTACTCCCTGAACATGAGGAATTACCATTTTTAACAGTTTATGGTAAAAGCCAAGTTGGTCCTTATTTTCAAATCTGTAAAAAATTGAACTATTGTATCATTCAAACAATAAAACACAAAAAAGTAGTAAGTGAAGGACATCATCGACTCTCTAATTTACATATTGCTGAGTTGGGCACTTAATTGTATAGTAGAAAATAAGCGAAATTTTAAAAAATGTCATAACTTTCTTATTTTACATCCGACTTCGATGAAATTTGCAGCGTTATTTTTGTTTGGTTTTTCTCTATTGATTTAAATCAACAATTTTCTGGGATGGATTTGTCCTTTAAATGGGAGAGAGAAGAGGGATCGCAGGAAAGAGACAGAAGAGAGGTGAAATAGGAAAAGTGGAGGGAACAGATTCAATGGCTTTCCGAGACTACCTCCCTAGTCTATCTATCTATCTATCTTTCTATCTATCTTCCAAATATATATATATCTATCTATGTATCCATCCATCCATCAATCCATCCATCTATCTATCTATCTATCTATCTCTTCCCACCCCTCCCCTTCCATGCCCTCCCTCTTTCTGACTCTCCCTCTCTCGCCATATCTTCCCTCTCTAATTAGCATGTTCACCATGTTCACTGTGCGCTTCTCACTCAAAACACGACCCATAATAGTTATGAGGAGCCCCTGTCGAAATTTACCTTTGTTCTTATCTTATCTATTATTAATATTCAGTCAGCAGTTTTTCCAGAACTTTGGCAATCCAATTAAAGCAAATCTCCGAAAGCACTTCATCCTGTCCCACATTTGTTCTCGTCTTTCTTTCTGGTTTATGTTCAATTCTTATTTTTTTTTATTCGGCACCCTAAGTCGGAATTAATGAAAATCATGTAACAAAACCGTGTATTGATTGATTGAATCCATTTATATCATTTCGATAAAAAGATATTTACAAAGTATAACATACACGATTATCACATAATATGCCAATATACAAATACCTGAAAATATGAAATGAAATAAGAAAAGTTAACGATAGGCCATTAATGCTTCGTGGGTAAAAAAATCCCTTAAATACATGTACTACATATAAACTACATAATTTTTATGAAATTAATGAACAAACAATGAAAAAAGTGTTAATGGAATTAGAGGGATTTGCAAAGGGGTTTGAAATGTAAACAAAAATATACATGCATGTTACTTGAATGAACGTTGAGAGCAGATTTCAGGTTTGTAGTCGCCTCTGTTTTTTTCTTTGCTTTCTTTTTTTTTTTAATATTCCAATAATTTTTCATTCCTTAATTTACTTTTATGCCAATTACAGACCGAAGGCGTTTTTCTGCCATCTAATTTCATTTTAGAACAATAATTATGCACAGTGCGTCCCACAAAAAACGAAACCGAGGTTTAGCGACGGTTTTTCATATCAAATCACAAATACAATAGACAAATGACCTATCATTGTAAAGCTTAGAATGTCTTCTTTTGGCTGGTATAACATATAAGATTTTTCATCCACGAGTGAGTAAAAACAATATGAAGAAAGGATAGCAAAAAGTCATTTGGCGGGGGTATCAAAAATTCAAAAAGAAAATCACATGCCTAAAAAGTTCAGTATCTATTCTTTAATTTGATAGCTAAATCGCAGAAAATAGGCAAGAAATAACTAAGTTATGTTTCTTCGAAACAATGCTTGTATTTCCATTATTTCATGAAACATACGTGTTTTCATCGGTTTCCCACCGAAGAAATCGCACAGTTTACAAAAGACTTTCTGCACGGCTGATCGTCAACAAAACGGAGTGTCGAATAAATCTAAAAGCTATCCTGTAAACATAGTAAAACCTCTTCACTTTATGAAATTAGTGGAATTCAAGCCTTATATCAAACAAATAAAACTTGTTTTTCATTTCTTGACTGTTTTCTGTATATCAGGTATCAAATCAAAGAGCAGATATTAATCTTTTTAAAAATGTGATTTTCTTTTTGAAACTGAGATACCGCCCGCCAAGTGACTTTTTGGTTTCCATTCTTCAAACTGTTTTTGCTCAGTCATGCATGAATGATGAATAATTTGAATCAATTCAAATGAAAGAAGGAGACCGTATACGCTTATGTCATTTGTCAATTGTCATGATTGTATTTCCGATTAAGGCATAGTAAATCATCTGTAAATCTCGGTTTCGTTTTTTGTGGGAAGCACTGTTTATTATATATATATGTATATATATATATATATATATATATATATATATATATATACATATATATATATATATATATATACTGTTACACTGTATGTACATGTATATATATATAATCAGATTGAAGCTACACAATTGGTGGATTGTGAGTGAAAAAAAAAATCCGCGGACAGTTTTAATAGAATTAGTTTTCAAGTGGTTTGCCGATTCCCCTCATGCCCAAAGCATATTAAAAGAATGTAAAACAATACACGTACATAAATTGGGTATAAAGTAAAACCCCGGGGAACGTCTAATGGTGGCGTCTCGTAATGATGGTCTGAAACTGCCTTTCTTATATTTCAACATCAATCATGTTCATATTGAAAAAGTTAACGCACTGGTACCCCCTCGATGGCGCTTGACACCTTCTACTGTTTCAAACTAAAGCTCACATTCTATTTTTAAGAAACTTTATTTGATAAAGCATTCAGCACGGGTGACGAAGTAAAAAAAAAAAAACGATGACGTTTTAGAAAGTGAGACGATGCGATTATTCCACTACATGTGCATTTTGGCGTGACATGAATTAAATTGAATTGATGTTAATAAATCAAAGAGTCTTTGGAGTTACTGGGTTTACAATGCTAAGTTTAAATCGGTAAAACATAGTAAATTTTCTTGCTCGGTCTCTATCAAATCTCATTCGAATAACGGTGAACTTATCAGGTCTAAAATCTTGAATTTCAAGTGTAAATGTAACAGGTTTCCTTAAGCGGTCGCTATACACTCCTAAACTGATCTAAGTATACCCATTCACAGAATTGCTTTGTAGGCCTACACTCATAGTTGTCATTATAGGTTCGAAATGTCTAATTTTACAAGTAAAAAAAAAATCTATGCTCAGTCCCTTCTTTGCAAACCGTGCTGGGGTTAATATAGTGAAAACATAGATCGCTTGTTTTTCCTTCAATACTCTCAATAAATACCCTGTTGTGAAATTAAAGTTTATGTTGAAAATATAAAAAAGTATTACTTGTTCACTCGTATTTGGGGGGATGCTTTCACAGACGTCCTTATAACTCTAGCCCTAATCGAATCTATCAGTGGCGTACAGATGGCGCGTGCCCTTCAAAATTTTCACTACCAAGAAAAATGAAAATTAACGAAAAGAAAAGAAAAGGAAGGACAGAAGGGTAAAATATTATGTTATTATATTGTATTTATTTCCATTTATAAAAATATGTAAAATACAAACAAATGTTACATCAGATATAGTTACAAAATAAAATACTAAATGGGTATATAAAAGTAGAGTAGTAATAATTACCACTCTTGTCTGCCTACGGGACCAGAACGTAATAAATGATAACACAAACTGAATTTCATTCAACAAGCAAAAAAAGAACTACAAAAAAAATATTAAGTAATGAAAACCGGACATAATACAAAGTTATAAGTTAAAGCTACAAGCTCCCGCAAAACAATGCGTAGCTCAGAGATCGATGTTATTTGAAATGTTAGAGCTCAAAGAAGTAATAAATGTTGTAAAATGTGTAATGAATTTTATATCTGAAGGTAGGTCATTATATTCAGTTCAATTCAAAATGGTTTATTTAAAAATACTTTCTTTGCGGTAATTGTAAACGTTTACAATTTAAACAAAATCATCAATAACAAGGTAAAAATAACTTCGTACAACTAACAATATAGTCATATATGTAACAAAGTATATCATAAATAAATTAAAATCGATACTCATTGATCAAATAGAAAAATATGCAATATACATGTCATGTACATATACCTGATGTGTTACCATGATCATTTTAGACTTTCTCGTTTATAAGAAATATGTATTTGAATACAATGGTATTATAGTCGTGAACCTGTATATACAAACATTCTACGTCGATTTTCTGTATTTGTGGATTCAGAGACAATATCAGCTTAGTCAAATAGAGGAAGAATAACTGAATTATACAATAGTTTCAAATTACTCTCTGTTGAAAAATGTCTTAGACGTGCTAAAATGTTTACAAAGCTTATTATTCATCTTAAACAGTTCTTCAAATGGGTTTCCCACTTTAATTTTGGACCGAGATACATGCCTAAATGTTATTAGACTTAGATTGCTTGATGGTTTTATCAAATGTTTTTACATTTATATTTGCACATTTTGATAGCATAGTATTTGTTTAAAAAAACAATAGAATTTGTTTTATCTACATCTAGGCTTAGTTTGTTGTGGCTTGGCCAGTTATATGATTATGTTATGTAGATCAAGATTTATGTAGTATTCTATTTTCATCAACATCAGTATTCGATTTCATTTTTTATATCTTTTTAATCTTCTGAAATTATGTAAAAATCTATCTCGAAATTGGTTTGTTGATGTGTCAATTTTTTTATTGAACGCTTCGCTCGCTCGCAACTTTTGCCTGCATGATTTCTGTCTGATACACCATATCTGCCCCCTCAAGTTTTTTGTTTAATCATGCAAAACCATTATCTGGATAGTGAAAAATTTATCACATGCTGCTCATGCACCCACACCATTTCGCCGGTTCCGCTACCTCGATTTAGCCCAAGCATGATGGATGGCCCAAGCAAACAATGACGTTTCGAGCTTCACCAGTGCGTGTCGAGTGGACAATTTTTATATATTTCTAGAAATGTCCATCCTTTGGTATTCATGTCATGAAGGCCTACAATATATATATTAAATATATTAAAAGATATCGATCATCCCTACACTGATATTAAAGCAATCATCTTATGTATGCTACTATCTCTTGAGGGGACAAGAAAAACCTGTTACATGTTACCTTGGTGTTCTCTCTTCAGAAAGCGGGTTGATGAGAACGTATGATTGTGACCAGCGGCAAAACCTTGCACCTGTCTTTTATTTGAAGTCTACTTCAAAAAAAAGATATAAGCTATCGTTTAAAACTTATAAGAAACAAAATGATAGATGATGATTAATGGAAAAATAAATATTAATTTTTAGTAAAATTCTTGTAAAAGTAATAGTAATATACGACCTCGATGAATACGGTATATGGCATTGTTTCGAAGTGCGTGGCACGTATAAAGAACCGAGAGAGAGAGATTTGTTTAATGGTGTTTAACATGTGTTTAATGGTGTCTAAAACGCAATACTGGCACTAATAGTGCCAGTATTGCGTTTTAGAGGGAAAGCACTATTGTACTTATTACAGGGGTCTTAGAGTGATCTTGCGAAAAACAGCCATTTTCAGGAATGAAATCACAAAGCGCTTAAAACCTACAAAAGTTTTATTTCACTTTAAAATGGTAGGGGTTCTCATAAAGTTATCTCTCTCTGTCATCTATTTATCACGATTTCCTTCCTTTTTACAACCTTTCTCCTCAAAATTATGTTTATATGTCAATTCCTACATCAAATTCTCATATGCCCTCCTCCCAGCTAGCGATGTGCAGAATGGGGTTACAATTAATGTATAACAATATTAAAGGGGGCCGAGGCAGAGTAACACTAGTGAACTTCTTGACTTGTAATATTTATCCCCGAAATTGATGCTAAGTATACTGAAACGAAGGTCCAATCTGGCTCAAAATTCGCCATAGAGCCCCCTCCTCCATGATCTCTAAACATGTCAAAGAACTGGTTGAAACGTATCGCTAATCTAAGGACTTTTAAACAAATACGGGAAGGATTCTTTCAAATTATTTCTCATACCATTCAAGGCCTAAATGCTATCGGATGTAAAATAGGCGTACGAATAACAGAGAGCATCTTCCTTTTCAGGTGAATCAAGTTTACGGGCGCATAGATTGAGGCAGTAAACCTAATGTTCAGGGGGATGGGCATGGGGACGGTCTATAAAATTGTTATTTCATTACCCCCCCCCCCCCTCACACACACACACCCACATCCTCGTAGAGCGTGATGTCTCGGGTTTATTTCCAATTCGTCTAATGCGAATTCGTCCAATCGCCAACTCGTCTACTATCATTTGCAGTTCGACTTCTCACAACATGGTCTACTTTCATTTAGTCGAATGCCATTCCGTCTAATAGCCAGTTGGTCCAATAGCCATTTTGTCCATATACCATTTGGTCTAATTAAACTTAAGTGTTAATTGTGCAAAGTGAATGAAAAGAAAATGGGTATTAGACCAATTATTAGACGAAATGGTCAAAGACGAAATAGTGATTCGTCGAAGTGATGATTGGACCAAATGGTTGTTAGACGAAATGTTGTTGGACGTAATACGAAGGTAGATCATGTGGTCAGTGGACGAATTGGCAATTTACCATGTCACGTATCTACCCGCCATCCCCTCCCTCGCTCCAGCCTAGTGCAATCAAAGATGTCTCGCTAACATTTCCCTGGTGCGACCATCGTTATCGTCCCATTTAACATGTTTAAGAAAAGTGAAGTTACGAGGTTTTCCCAACATGGTTATAATGGGCCCCCATGTTTTGTTCCATTAGAGCATTAGTGTTCCGACTGCGGTCAATGTAAGTCTAGAATACTGATGGATTTTTCCTGACAGCAGGGACAATTTTGTGGTTTTTGGTTGGTTAAGTTTCAGAAGAGAAATGTCAATTGGTTTGCTTCCCCCCGATCATTCCTTCTTTGGCATTAAATCATGTAAGTAGGTCACGACTTATTTCGCTCACATTGGACATATGTAGACTCACCCTCGTATTGAGCAAATTCAATCACCCCCCCCCCCCCCCATACAGGTTAATCAAAGCTGTAACCCGATAATGATTAAAAATAAACAGAAATCGAAACGTGAAAATGTCTGGTTCTTGAGCATTTTGAGGTTATTTTTCCAGGGTTTCTGCCGGGAACGTAACAAAATAAGGGTTAGTGGGATTCACATAACTTTTGTTTTTAAAAATAATATAAGTAGAATGAAGAGAAATCGATTAAAAACAAGAAAGAGAAGAGAGTCAAACCATGACGAAATTAAGATGGATTTCAAATTTCCAGAAATGAATATAAGATTCTGATTGGAGTTATAATTCAGTCTAGTTACTTTTCTCCTTTTATGAAAAAATATTGAATTGAATTGTACTGAACATGATAAAAGATTATTGATTACACTTTTGTTTTTGTCATTCTTTAGGATATTTTTTGTTGTTGAAAAAAAATGACACAGTCATTTCGCGCTTGCATTATTGAACATACATGCACATATAGTACCTAGTCTTGTAGAAATAAAATTACATAACACTAACTACTAATAAAATCTTCAGTCTTAAGGATTCCACCACCCCTCCCACAATGGCTTACTGTGTGGGGCTTGCGGCCATGGATTCCCAAAAAGTTTCACGACCAAGAAAAAAGGAGAAGGGGGGGGGGGTGTATATAAGAAAAAGGGGGAAATAAATCTATTTAAAATACTATAAAAAAATCTATTACAAAAATGACATTTTGGCACTAAAAAGGGTAACACTTTGCTCACTTGCTTTGCTCGCTCGTAGATTGTATTAATTTTTGCCCTTTACGCCATGTCCGTCCCCTAATTTTTGTAGGATCCCCCACCCTGCCCTCGTAAACTACACTAAAAAAACACATCGAGTCAATCACAGTCAACTGTAAGGGAGGGGCAAGTGCCCAAAGTGCCCTGATCGCATTTCGTCAGTGAAAAATACAGCGAGGTTAGGGCGACAAGAACCCCCCCCCCCCCTCCACCTCGAAAATTTGAAAGCGTATTTTGTATTGTCGCAAATTCTACCAAAATATGTAAAGATTGCACCAAACATACATTATGTTTGACCTAAACATGCCAAAGATGTATTTATGATTAGATTAGTCGCTACGCTCACTCGGATTTACTATGTTAGATCCCCATTTTACGTATTCTTGTCCCCTCCCTCGGAAAAAGAAATATCCAGGTAGTCTTGTCAGAGAATGAATGAATGATTGGATTTCCTTTTTAAGTAATATTTTATTTCTCTCCCCCAAAGCATGTTTTATAGTACAAACAACAAAACATTATCGTTTTTTTAATATAAAAAGAAGTACATCGATGTTCATTGTTTAGACATAATGAGCATGCATCATAATTTAACTGAAAGTCTGAGAGAAGGTTAATCTGTCTTCAAAACAATCCCTCCCGGGCTCCACCGTCCCCTAAAGCACCAGCACAAACAAAACACAATTGGACACATACACCCACCCACACCGCACACCAAGCCAACACCCACACAACCCCCCACACCCACACCCTCGGAAGTACACAGCCCCCTGTACTATATTATTAATCCATGATATCCGTGCCTGCCTCCTCGTCATCTCTATTGGTAAAAATTTCCCATTTTTTGAGATTGACCACTAATTAATGTGCGCCTCTCTTCTGCTAGTTTTTTTTTCTAGTTTTGTTAATTTTCTTATTTTTTTCACATTAGATATCTTTTATACCAATGTTAATGCCCTCCCCATTTATGTTTTAAAGACCAATTTAGTTTAAAAGAACCTAGGAACCACAGTTTTTCCTTAGTTTTTTTTATTTTTTCGCACTGGAAAAATACATGTTGATAGTTTTTTTTTCATTTTTATCACAAAAGGCACAAACATTGCTAGTAGTAAATTTAAACACATACAAATATTTTCTAGTGTATACAAGCTCATATAACAATTTAACTTGAGATTCCTTCAACCTACTTTTTAACGTGGACTTCCTGTCTTAAGAATATTCTACGAATAGCGTTTTCCAAAAAATTATAAATTATCTGAAAGCAGATGATTCTTCAAATTTTATATTCAACATGGCTGTGTATATATATATATATATATATTTTTTCCAAAAACCTTTCCATGTTAATGGAATATTGTTATATAACTGGTGAGGTTGATTTATTTCGACTTTATTTTAGTCCTGTCCTTTGAAAGTCTCTATTTGATCTTAATACACCTTCATCATCAACGATATGATGAACTTTATATACATATTTTTCAGAAATATACTTTTATCAAAATACATATGTCCATCGATTCTAAACTTATTGTTAAATATAATTTCATATCGCTTATATGTTTCTTTTTTAATAAAAAAATCTTTCATTACCATCCAAATTTAAATCATATTTGAAAAAATCTTGGCGAGAATAATTCGTTTGAAACCAGAAAAACATTACGGAAAAATAACAGTAGACCTCCCATCTCTCGAGTTTGGTATTTAAAGAAATGTTTCCATCTCATCTTAAATTCTCCGAGTATAAGCCTTTTCATCCGCGTGATTCTCTGTGTATTAAGAGATAAACAAAATTATATAGGAAAATTGAATTTGATGTTGAAGAAAAATATACCTAAAACTATCACAAGACGAAGAGGGCAATAACCCATTCATGGGTCAGACTTCAGAAGCCAAGAGAAAATGGAGAATTTACTAGTTCAATAGAGTTGTGCCTAACTCTAGTGTTGGTAGTGAGAGAGGAGCAGTGAGCCTATGGGAACTTTGGGAATATGAACAGTGGTGCAATGTGATAAGAAATTTGACTGGGGCGAGTGGGGCCCAACATATACATGTATCTCGGGAAATAAAGGGAAAACAACCAATCGTTTATTTTTTAGTTCCGTGGTGGAAAACCACTGGACTGACTAATTTATATGTTCAGTATGGAAAACAGTTATCGAACAAATGATGTCATTTTCAAATTGCAGCTGGCGCTGCTAGACCCGAAAACTCAACAGCTGTCGCTCCCGTAATAACGTAACGAAAGTCGAGTTTAGCGGAGGTAAGATAAATTTATCTATCTTTGGTAAGTTATTGTTAGTTAGATGTGTTAAGATATATTTGATACAGATGGTCTGTTTAGTGATAATGAGGGGAGGACTAACAGTGAGGTTTCCTTTTTTTTTGTTTACACACACCGAGGCCGAGTACCGTAACTTGAATTTTATGGTCGGGGGTCCTAAAGCTACGCGGGTCCTAAAGCTACGCACCACTCATCGCGCATGCAGTTTTTAATGGCAAATGCGCACTCTGTGTGTGGAACTGTGACTGCAGTGTGACGAACGATTCCTTTTCAATTTTTTCTACATGGGCTGCAGTAAATCTCTAAATGCAGAGAAAACCCACAATTGTTTAGAATTTTTGAGTTACATTCGATTTAATTTCATATTATACTATCATAATTTGAGCAAATTTTAAAAATTGAGGCACAGAAAATATTATTTTTTTGCATGATAAATCGAGTGCGTAGCTTTAGGACCCCTTCTATATCGGGCGGCGAGTTCAAGAGGTGTTCGGAAAACATGACGGGATTTTCGTATTAGTGAGTTTTGTGATATTTTCTTTTTGGTTAAGGATCTTTAGAATATTTGCCACAAATTAGTAAAAGATGATTTGTTCAAATATAAAAGTTGGCATATTTTACATCGCTTGTAAACAAAGTGCGTAGCTTTAGGTCCCCCCATCATACAAAGAAATATTCATTCAGTCCCATACCTTGGAATTTTTGTTGTGATCGATTGGTTCTTGCGAAGTTTTGTTCTCAGTGAATCTCAGTCTCGCGGCGTAGTGCACACAAAATGGTCGGCCGTTGCGAAGTATGGTTGAATTACCCCTTATCGACCACCTAATCTTCTAAGCATTGTATCTTCAAAAATATTCATCAAATTTACCCAGTTTTCGTTTCATGTGCAGAAAATTGAGCAGATCAGGTTCCCATGACGTTTCGTCTCGCCGACTCCCATGATGTTGCATGTCATGACATGACTCTGAATAGTCTGTTATTCAATTCGCGTAGGATGGGGGGTCGGGTGTCCGGACACTTTATAATTTTGAAGCCTTCTTTTTTGTCTTTGGATTACACTCAAAATATGAATTCAATAGATGTAATCATCTATTTTGCTCTCTACAATATTTCCTAACATTTTGTACTAAAAATTGATGAAACTTCACTTGTAAATTTTTCCAAATGACTTTCTAAAATTGATCGTCCGTACACACAACCTGTCCGGACACACAACAACTGGGTATATATTTTATATACCGACGAACAACGTATACGACGAATTTACATTTGCTCATTTCCACCTGTCTTTTGAAACGGACCACCCTTGATACACTAAGTTTAAGGCCGATTCTTGTCGCGGTGACGAAATAGTTATACTCTTCCAAATCAGTTCTATGACGTCAACATGCTAAATGATTGTCTCTTCTTCTTCAGGTTAAATCTGCCTCCTTCAGGATTGAAGATTCTTGCAGATGGTTTATTTGGCATGTGTGTATGGCCAGGTTTAGGCGTGCAGTGCAAAATATATACAGGTGTAAGTAAAAAGTCCCATCAGATTTAGCTCTGGCCTCCCGCCAGTCTCAGGCAGGAGGCTTTTGGAGAAGAGGCATTGATTTTGTTGTGAGGAAGAGTATTCCATGCCTTGATTGTCCTCAGAAAGAAAGATTGACGATGGTGCTCTGTCCTGCAGTGTGGAAGCTGGTAGCCGTTCCCTTGTTGCTGCGATTGAGTTCATGTTGATCCAGTGAGTAGGGTGATGTATTCTTCGACAGGGAAGCTGACAAGATTGTGCTGCAGCTTGTACATAAGCTAGAGGTGTTGTGGTATCCCACTACTTCCACTGCGAGCTCCGGCACATGATTCGATGATTGACGATGGATATTTGTTTTTAAGCCATTTCCTATCGCATTTCTTGACTTTTCAGCGGGGTTTGGGTCAGGACAATACAATTTTGATTAATTCTACTAAATTTTTACTTTTTGTTGCTTCTTTTTTTCTCGTAAAATCGATTCTTACCGTTTCTATGGACACTGCACCTACTCTCCTGGGCGTATCGTTTGTAATACGCAATAATTTTAACGCGCGCAAGGTGGTCAGTTTCAAAAGAGGTGGTCGATATGTGGTAGTCTCACAATACTAGTAGGTTCGCTCCATTTCGGTTGCTACCCTGTCAGCATTAATACTTTACTTCGCTTACTGTTTGATTTATATCATATTGTACTTTAGTTCATGGTTTTTGTCCTGAGAAAAATGAATTGAAAGTTAACACAAAAGCTAGGCCTAGGGGCCTACATGTAACTCATATTAAAAAAGGTTTGTGAGTACAATTCACTTACTGACACTTGTTCATTCATACTAGTTGATTGCCAATACCAGACCTAAAAAGAGATGGACATTCATCCAGTTGCATTTATCAGTTAGATAATAGAATATACAGGTGACTGAAATTGCCATAACATTTTCTTCATATTAATGTTTATCCAATGACCGTGAACAAGGCCTGAAGAACTAGTTTGGCATTGTGATTAGACATGTATCGATATGTCACAAATTGTGTGTGCAAAAGATAATAATTAACTTTAAATCCCCCAAAATCTATGTGTAGTTATTGTTTACCTTTGGTAATCTTAGTTCCTATGTTTTCATTTGGGAATATTTATGCATATTTTAAGATACTGTAGAGATAGAGGCAATATTGTGATTGATCATTTATAATCCCATTTATAAATCCAAGTTTCTTAATATTCCAGATATATATGGCACATTTAACGTCTAGACATTTTGTATCTGTCGATGTTATTGAGGCCATTATTTGCAAGTGGAAGTTTGGGTATCAAATAAAAACGCACTTTATATCACAGAAATTGTCTGCTTCTTAAGTTTACTGCTCCAAATCTGAAGCATGTTGATTGAAACGCGTATTCTTAAACGAAATCGGCTATAAAAATTTATTCATTGTGTGAACAAGGTTATGATATAACTTGTTCTCTGTTACTACTCCCTGTGGGTTGGCAATGTTTGGCAAATTTTCTCTTTTTTCTTTAGGACAAATTCTTGATTTTTTGACATTTTCAGTTTTCATTACAGCGATTCATCATATAACTTGGCTCTTAAGTAAATTTGACTCTTTAAATTATTATTTTTTTTGAATTGACAATAGAGATTGAAAATGACAATTGTCTTGCCATACTACATGTACTTTCCACCAACAGAGGGCGTACACAAAAATATGCCCAAAATTCAAGCTTTTGAGCACTCTGGTGAATACAAAAATTATTCCCAAGTTACTAATTAAAAATAAATTGCAACTGTATGGAAATTTGTATTTTTGGTCACAAAAGTGATATTTTGATAATTTTTTCAAAGTGTGCGTTCAACGCACACTTTGTACATTGCTGTACACAACGCCGTTGTGTACAGCATTGGTATACCATAGTCCTACATGTAGATTCCCCACAGGCAGGATGGTAATGAACCCTTGAGTGACAAAAATCAAGTCTAGGGAAACTGTCTCAAGGTTGTAAATGATGAGAAACATCCTGGAAGTCATGGTAGTCGCTATTGTCAAACACCCGTACGTTCTCATTTAGATCTCAGGTGATAGTGACTATCATAGCATCTAATGACTAGCATTGATCGTCCATCTCTTCATATGTCCATGATTATATTTATGATGAATTAGAATTTATTTCAACTAACTCTAGACTTATACTTTTTTATTAGGATCTAGACCTATTTATTTTATTTCTTCCACCTGTGGAATAAAAGGCTTGAAATTAAAAGTTAGACTCTAGGGTCTAACGCTCATAAAATCTCATTTATGTACATTGTAAAGATTATTTGTGTACATTGAAATTTCAACTTAATTTCAATTTCATAATCCTGATAATTTTTTTTTTTTGGGTGGTGGGGGAGGGGGAGGGAGAATATATTCTTGTAATTACCACTGATTGTCAGTAATTATCTTAGACTTTCATCAATCATTTTAACATGCTGGGCCTTTCCTATGGAATAAATTGCCAATAGAAATCTGCAATATTTCTTGTATCACCACTTTCAAAAGTTCTCTTAAAACCTGGTTATTTACGCAAGCTTTTAGATAATTGTTATTTTCCCCCTCTTTTCAGTAGGCTTTCTTTCTTCCTTCCTTTCTTTTTCTCTTTCCTTTTCTTTTCTTTTTCCTTTTCTTTTCTTTTCTTTTCTTTATAGCCCCATGAGCATTTTTTTTTTGATGGATACCGGTGCAATACAAATGTTCATGTTATTATTATTATTAGGCCTATTATTATTATATGGAGTGCGAAGATGAACCAGGCCTTCCATTTGCCTTTAACTTGAATAAAGTTATAATGAAACACCATGAATCAGATCAGAATTGAGTGATTGACCATACATAGTAAAGGTATCTGCATATGGGTTTAAACCTGAGCATTCTTTCACTTATGTCTCTCTGTAATTCTAGATAATAGCAATACATATATACATCACTGGTACTGGCCTTTAGGAAAGCTACTTGGAAGAAACCATAAACTTGGAATCGAGTTCAACACATGAAGTGATACATAGCCAGCATGCTTCGAGGAAGAAACAGCTTAGTAATAGCTGGCTTTGTGGGATGTATAGGCCTTGCTCTCTACCCCATTGTGTTCTCGCCAATGATGAATTCATCCTCATGGAGTAAGTAGAAAGACAAGAGATAAAGTTTGGTAGTAGAGCATGTCATGTTGAAATTACTGGTAAAAGTAGGAGGAGTAGTGGTATATTATGTAGTTCTGTGGTTCTGGAGTCTTGTGATCAGACAGAGGCATGGGGAGGCAAGCTATTGTGCGTAAACAATGGTTCAAACCTCATCAAAACATTCCAGCACAACTCTAGCGGTTACCGTTATATGTAGAACAATATAGTAGTTGTAGTAGTAATAAAACAGTAGAAGTGGTAGTACTTTAGTGGTAGCAGTATCAGTAGAAAAATAGAAGTACTACTAGTAGTTGAAGTGGTGGTAATAGTAGTAATGTTAGTGGTAGTAGTAGTACAGTATTAGTACTAGTAGTAGTAGCAGTAGTACTAGTAGTACATGTAGTAGTAGTAGTCAGTGGCATAACAAGCGGGGGGGGGGGGGGGGGCAGACTGTTCCCCCTCCCCCCTACTACTACTGGTTCAGTTGCCCCCACCCCCTGGCTATGGTCCTGTGTTACACCTCTTACCTTAGTAGTAGTAACAACCATTAGTAGCTAGTCCAGTTGTTTTTCTATATCAGTATTGATATCTTCACACAAGTTCAAATTGTAACCATAGCGACTTAACTGGCGTGATTAAAATCACGTGAACCAAATACCACAGTCTCTAGATATTCATATGTTGAGGCTCAGTACACCCCAGCCTTGTACATGTAGTATCTGTACATGTAAGAGTAGTAGTAGTAGTGGTAGTGGTAGTAGTAGTAATAGTATTTGTGGTGGTGGTAGTGGTAGTAGTAGTAGTAGTAGTAGTCGCCATCGTCGTCGTAGTAGTAGTAGTAGTAGTAGTAGGAGTAGTAGTAGTAGTAATAGTAGTAGTAGTAGTAGTAATAGTAGTAGTAGTAGTAATAGTATTTGTGGTAGCAGTACATGTAGTAGTAGTAGTTACTTAAGAAGAAGTAGTAGTAGTAATGATAATAGTACTTTTTGTGTATGTAGAACTAGAATTAAGTCTATAATGCACAGCTCCTAAAGACCAGAAATATAATCAAAGGCAAAGTTTGTAATGTACATTTGAGGAGTTAAAAGTTGGTAATGTGTGAATGACGTATCAGATTACCTGTAGTCTAAAAGAGGGTTTTGATGTTCAGAGTGTTGATCAGTCTGTTCTGAACTTCCTTCATACATGTAAGTGCTTGGCTTAAACATTGCGTAATGTACATATCAAAGCAAAGTGCCTGTTCTTGACACTAATAATGAATCATTCCTCTTGTTGATCATTGCAGAGCAAGTACAACGGGAGACACGAAAAGGAGTGAATCAGAAAGATATACAGCCTGGAGGTTAGTTTTAAAATCTGGTGCCCGTAACACAAATCTTAGCTATGATCGTAGAACATTTTTCTCCGATTTATTGTATTGACTACAATGTGCAATTAAGCGTGAAAATCAAGCGTACGATTAATCCCTAACTTTTTTGTTACTGGGCAAGGTGCCTTTATGCCTCAAGACTGGTGTCAACATAACATTTAGTTGATAACATGGACATATTGGCTTCTATTCTGAAGTCAAGTTTAACTTTAATTGACCATGGTCTAAAATTATGGCTAGCCAAAAATATCAAAATTGTGTTAACATTGTATCTTACATTTACTGTGGTGTTTCCTCATTCTTTTACAGTGAAGACAAATTTCTGCATTCTTTAATGTCATACCCAGATGGTTACAAATGATTTGAGATTGAGTTGATGAATTGAAGTTTCTCTTTTGTTGGAGATTTGTGTCACAATTGGCTATCTGTAGTTAATCCACAATTTTAGACCATAGCTTAAATCAAACCAGTCTCAGAGTACACTGGCCATTATGTATAGGTGAGTTTTTTTTTAGTGTTGATACATTAGAATTCATGGTATTTATTAATGTGCAACAAGGAGGAAGCACTGGTAGAGTCCCTCTGTACAATATTATGTATACCCAAGATGCCTGTAAATTGCCAATGTGGCATATGAGTATCAAAAGTTTGGGTCTCATCTTTTAGCTGGATTCTTGCACATCCATTTATTACAGACGAAACAGAACTGTAGAAATGTAGACGAGTTGATGTGAAAGACTCTTGGTGACATACATGTACCTGCTGAAAGGTGTAGACTTAAACAGGCCAGGCTCAAAATTACTAGAGTAAACTTCAATGGGCAAAGTGCTGAATATGTCATCAAAATATGATGTTACATACATGTATACCAAATTTACTGGAATTCTAAAGTTCAGCAATATATTTTGAAAGATTTATATATACACTGTCATGAATATTAATTAGGTCGGCTCATTATGTCATGCCCTCACTTTTTTTTTTCTTATGTTATACGAAATCATAATTATTTGATATTCTCATATGTGTGTATGATGTGTCTCCCTTGTAACAAAATAAGCAATGATTATCTTTACCCACATTCAGTAGTCAATCTATTTTTTTTTCTTTTCATTCTTGGAGGACAACATTAGAATCAATATAGTTTCAGATAATAAAATACAAAAAAATAGGTGGGGATTTCAATTTTATGGCATCAGTTAGCTCATTGCATGTTCATGATGACGTGCACAGCATCATTTTAATGCCAAACTTAATAATGCCATCACTTTTTTTTTAATTCCTTGAAATCGTCAGTATAATGCTTGTCTGATATTACTTTATTTTCTCACATCATACTATTTTCAGCCCGGAGTATCCCTTTGATAGGTTAACGGTACCTTAACTGATTTGGTTACTTGAACCAAATAGCAATTACAAAAGTACTTCTTAGCCAATCCAGGTGGCTGTATGATAAGGGGCCCATTCAAGTTCTTGTACTGACACATGTGATACTAAACTACCTTGGTAGAATTTAAAACATATTAATAATCATTCTTATATACCCAGAGTAGTCATGTCAGCTGTAATGAACTGTTATTCCAGCGGATGTATATATTACATAATGTATTTTTACACTTCTCCATTCTAATATAAAGTCGCGTGCCTATTTTAAAAGGATGCTTCAGGCCAAAGAATAATTTTATAGAAAAAGACATGTAGAGTAAACTTCACAGAGCAAATGCTGAAAATTTGATAAAAGTCTGATAACAATTAGTTATTGAATGTTAAAAATCTGCATTATTCTAGTGTTCAGTTCTATCAGTTGGGCTCATGATTTCACATTCCCACTTTCTTTTTTCTTATGTTATCACATAAAGTCATAATTGGTTCATTTTTTTTATAAATGTATAAAATGATGTGTCTCCATTATGATGAAACAAGTTGCAGCAAGAAATAACTAATGCACTTAATCCTCTGTAAATTCATTTGTTTTTAGGGGACATGACATCATCAGCCCACCTAATGAATATTCATGGAGACACACCTAGAACTGTTTCACCTGAATAATGCAAATCTTTATTAAAAATTAAATTTGTTATTCAATTTTAATTTTCCAGCATTTTGCTCTGTGAATTTTACTCTGTATTCATAATTATCTTCAGCCCAGAGCATCCCTCTAACAGAAATGTAGACTTGTGAAGAAAATAGTGATCCGTCATTGGCCTACACACACACACACACACACATACTCACACACCATAGAAGTAGAAATAATGATACATTTATGAATTCAGCCAGATATTGGGGTCTGACATGCACTTATGAAGTATTTCAACATTGGAACTGAATGTGTTGACGTCACAAACTAGTTAAAGGTAAAGTCCACCCCACAAAAATGTTGATTTTAATCAATAGAGAAAAATCAAACAAGCATGACACTGAAAATTTCATCTAAATTTGATAAGTTATGACGTTTTAAAGTTTCGCTTATTTTTCACAAAATAACTCAGTGATATGCAAATGAGAGTGTCAATGTTGTCTTCCAATCACTATTTATTTTGTTTTTTGTTGTTTGAATTACACAATATTTCAATTTTAACAGATTTGAAAATGATGACCAACTTAAACCCCAAAATGCTAAACAATGGTAGTTCCACATGTCCATGGAAGAATAAAACTTTGTTTCACATGACAATGAGTAGAAAATTTAAATATTTCATTTCATATAATGAAATACTAAAGAGTTAGTGAGTGAGTGATATCATCAGTCCCCTCATTTGCATTCCAGCCAAGATGTGCATATTATTGTTTTATAAGATTAAGTGAAACTTCAAAATGTTATAACTTTCTTATTTCACATTCGATTTTGATGAAATTTTATGTTGTAATGCCCATTGTAATTTTTATTTTTATTAAATTTAAATTTATGTTAGGGGTGGACTTGTCCTTAAGCAAACTATTACCAAGTAGAAGTTGCAGAAATATTGTACACAAACTATTCCAACAGCCATTAATCTGACTACATATAGGCAATTTACAGGATGAATTCAAATTTAATTCAATTCAATTCATGAATGCATGCCCAGTGCCCTCTCTCTCCATCTTCAATGTAAAATACAACATTACCATTTCCCATGCATGGATATTCTTGCCCACTTGAACTTATTCTCACATGTGACAAATTATCCACATTATGGATTCTGAGTGGACCAGCAATGTACATCAGTGTTTGTAATTGTCAGTTATCAATCATGAGGCTTGAGTTGAATCCTTGCATACTGTACCACTTCAACACTTTCTGCTCAAATGCACTAATGCTTTTCCTGTCACTCTTTGAAATGTTCTGTAATCCTTCAACATCCTTTTTTTTGAGATGGCAAGACTTGCTATTAAAGAGCAAACCTATTTAGGTTGTCAAATGGCTTCAGCGAAACAGAAAAAGTGAAGAAAAATAGACTTTTAAAAAATCTGACATTCAGAAGTTTTAGGTGTTTGAAAAAATACATATTCAATTCAAGGTACGGTACATGTTTTGTACTACACTCCCATTTACTGTATTTTGAACTAGGTACTTGCCTGGGGGATAGGGGCAATTACATTGACGAGTGGGTACCATGCGTGACCCAAAAAACATGTAAAAGGATGTCTTTTTCAAGATAGGGCACGTTAAATAAGGGTGTCAAAAAACACTAAACTAATGAAAAAAGGGTATATATTTTTGCTAGGAAAGCTATATGTTTATGTTTAGGGTCGAATTTGCGAGGGTATAAAAAATTAAGACTAAAAATGTTTTATAAAGGATGTCCTTTTTGCCCCAAGAGTCAACACTACGTGTTTAGAGTACGATTTGCGCGAGGTGTGGGCTGTAATAAAAACCCAATGATGTGACTAACCACCGACGTCCGTGACATAACAATTAAAATATTGCTATACTTGTTTAGGGGTTCAATTCTGGGAGTACTTGCCAAAAGTATCGTTTTGATTCCAATACTTTAAGGAAAGGGTTTCACACGCCAATCCTCGTTAAGGGGTGCATTTTCAGAATCTGGAAAATACATGTTTAGGGTGCTTGTGGAGACCCTATGATCGCGCATGGTGTGCACTCAGTTGAAGTGGCCCCCCTGGGATACTATACTTGCTTCTCTTTGGTACCACATTATCCAATTGTATGTAGGTTGGAATGAAGAATGTAAAGCAATGTATTTTTTTGTTTTTATTTTATTTTCATTTTCATTCTGCTTTATCAATGGTCAGCCTTTTTATTTTTTGTTGGATATCATCTAGAAGCTACATCAGACAGCCAGTCGAAAAATACATTTTGCTTTTTTTTTCCTGACATTTGTCACTGTTTTATTTAAATGAAAATTATTACAGACCCTTCAAAAAGCAAGCACAACCATCAGTCCAAAGTAGAATGAAAATTCATCACCCTTTATCTTTTGAGATGAATTCATTCATATACATGAAGCAAATCATATGGTCCAGCCTTAATCATAGACAGTCAATGCTATATTTATGCATTGACCTCAAAAGTTATTTTCATTATCTACTTTGCATTTTAGAAAAATAGCATGAATTTTTTGGGGGAGTGCCATTATACATGTAGCCCCTGTTAGTCCTTCCACAGCTTAATAGAGATACAGTTAGTTGCTTTTTCTGTTGTTTTGTAATACCCACCACAAGTTTGATGTATTTTTTTGTCTTTTAAAGCTAAACAAAAGAGAGAGAAAAGATAGGGGTGTGTAGTGAGTGAAGGCAGCAAAACAGACATCGTTTTCAGTATAAAATAGTGGAGCGTCCCCCCCCCCACTAAAGATACGGTAAACAAGAATAAAAAAAGAAGAAATTCAGGGAAAATGTGTGTCATTACACAGGTCCATTATCATAAAGAGGGAAAAGAGGAAGAAAGAGACAGAAATGCCTTAGGGCAAGTCCAAGAAAAGGTCACCCTAGAAGGCAAAATTTCATCTTTAATTTAAGAAATTATCTTTGGTGGGGTAAGAAAGCCCATATGTTGAAATTTAAAATTTCATTAAGAAAAATTTGATAATATGCATATTTATGCTAATTTGGGGCACCTAATTTGCATAATTGGTAAAATGGGCGTTACGTATGGGACAATTATAAAAACTCATAGAAAATAAAAACAAAACTTGTGAGATTTAGTCATAGGTGGGACATGGACCCCCTAACATCTTATTACTTTTGGGGGAAAAGAAGTGATGTCATCTAATTAATTATGCAAATTAGGTCTTGTCCAAGGGCGGAATGTCCCATACGTAACATTTTGAGGATGTTTTTTTAAGTTATTTCTCATAATACAATACTTGTATTGTTGCATCTCTGGGAAGTTCTAATTTATAAAGTATGAAAATGTTATACCCAAAAAGTTTCAAAAATAGAGTTTACTTTTTAATTAAAAGTTAATTAAATAATTGTTACATATGGGACAACATGTTACGTATGGGACATTTACACACAATGTCAATGGGGAGATTTGTGTACAAAGTGAATGGAGAAAAACAAATTTCAAGAGTGCTCTAAAAAGTGATTATTTACCTTTTCTTTAGTTTTTAAAGACTGATTTGTTATGAATACTGATTAATGAAAACAATTGAAGCGAAAAAATTGTGAAAATGGAAAAATATGAATAAAATAAAAAACAATAGAAATACATAAGAAATTCATGAAACCATGAAAAACAAGGAAAAAATGTGGAAATGGCTAATTTCCTTGTCAGTCATATCAAATATGTCTCAATAGAACATTTTAAAAGACAGAAACTCTTTTGTTATTTCCATATTTTAAATTATTTCAATTTTCTTAATTTTGGGGGAAATTGTGTACATTCTCTATGGGGACAAAATGTCCCATACGTAACTGTCCCATACGTAACATGTCATTAATTTGTTTAATTAGAGTCTGTAATTAGAGGGATTTGGCTTATGACATGAAACTTGCCTTAGATATACTAGAGTATTGTGACTTCTATCACACTGAGTTACAAGTTGTCAAATAAAATACTTTCAGAGAATTCTCAACTTGTAAAAATTGTTTTAAAAATTGTCTTTTTTCTGCGTCCCATACGTAACGGGCCATCTTTTCTCTCTAAAAGGTCAAGGTCGAGGTCATATGCCACCATTTTTTCCATGATTATTCTTCTCCTAGATGTCTACCATCATGAGGGTATTCAATCTAATCAAAGTCAATTAACACTATTTTTCAGGTCATTGAAGCCTCTGAAATGTCCCATACGTAACGCGCGCGAATTCTTGGACTTGCCTCTTAAGGGGTAAGGATATTGGAAAGATACTCCACAGAATAAAAATGTTGAAGAATATACTTAAAATACAGGTCACACGTGTGAGAGTCCTTGAAGAATGCAAACAGGTCTTTGAAACATCCGAAATGGACTTTCCAAGATGTTTAAGGGGTATTTACATGTAGATGCTTTTAGGTAGTGATGCCATTTAACATTTCTCCTGGGGAAAATGGGGGTGGGAACTTAAACCCGATTGTTAGTTGAAGTGGAAGGGGTTTTCCTGTGGGAAAATATTGATTGTCACTAATTGTTACACTTTGATCTATTTTAAAGACATTTTTTTTTTACTTTGGTGTGAGGATTTGGCTTTATTCTTTTCAAATCAATTTGTTCTTGGGGTGGACATGACAGCTTAATGTTTGTACATGTATGTACCTCCCAGAAGTGTGTGCAATTATTGCGATTTGTGCCCTAAAGCTGTTACGATGTATAGGATATGGAATAAGAATTAGTAGATAAATTTACTAATTTTTTCATCAAAGTTTATTTTGAAGGGTGCTGGATAATGAATATATCCATGTATCTTACACTTGTAGCTTGTTTATAAAATCCATTCTCAAGCATGGAATTGACTGAAGTTTCAGGATATAATCTTTGTCTGTAACTTAAATGAATTTTTAAAGTAAGTGCTCAAGGGCTATTTTAAAATAAAAATTACTGAGAGAGTGAGAGAGGTTGCTATTAAATGCCAAAATTACTTATACCCCTTTCATAAACCCATCCTCCAATTATCTGCCTAAAATAAAGAGTAATGCGGATAATTCAATGAAAATTGCGTTCACAAACTCTGAAAATAATCCGCACTTTTTTTAGGAACGGATTTTAAGGCGGATAAATGTCATAGGAACTGCACACGCCCCCTCCGATGGGGTTGCGTTGGAAAAGGGTGACCTTGTGACCACACCATGGCAATTATCTGCATCACTTTGGAAATGCGTTTATAAAGTTAAAATCTGGTCGCGATGCTGCTATTATGTGGATAATAGCAGCATCGAAATAATGCGGATAACTCTGGTCCTCCTCCGATTTTATGACCAAATTATGCGGCTATTATCCACGTAATTGGGTTTATGAAAGAAGTATTAGAGAGGTTGCTAGATGCCAAATTTGAATAACAACTGAAAAACCCATCCAATGACCTCTACACATTGGTTGGAATGATAGATGATATACATGTACATGTAATTTACATTCACTGGTATTGATCTTTTACTACAGCTTGAGATGGGCTTTTAAAACTCAAATAATTTATGTCCTATTTTTACCATATTTCTGACCAGGGGGGGGGGGGGGATGGGGAAGATGCCTTCCCCCATGACATGATCTTGACTGGCACTGGATTTCAAGTTAACTCCTGACAGTCAGGATAGATTATTATGCATTCAGTGACTACTACCCTTTTGTAATATTTACATGCAATAATACTCAAGTTTAACTCACATTGATGACCATTCAGCAAGGCTTTATACAGGTTTATACAGTAGTATTGCTAACCTGACTTCTTTTTAGGAAAAATACTAGACTCCAAAATCTTTTCTTTTATGGATGAACTGGAATCCTTTATGGATGAGGTGAAGACTACAAGAAGTTTTGTCCACTTACCAACATCCCTCTTGTGTCATTCACTGTGTTTTCGAAGTAGTTATGTAGCTCTTTAGGCACTTAACCTTTTCAATTTTTTTTTCTCTAACATATAACATCAAGATAAGGTGAAAGATTATGTCACAGGAGACTTAGGAGGGCCAGTTCGGGAGGGGAACAGACAGAGATACTGTTCTCACTATTGTCCTAAAACTAGTGTACTGGCAACTAGTTTAACATGTAATGAGAACGGTCTAAACCAGTTCAGAAAACCACTTCGCGATGTAGTTTTAAGACCACCTTGCCGGATTAAACTCATTTTAGCATGATTGAGGACACAACCGTTCTTCGAGAAGCGATGTTCACTCATTTTGAGCGCGCTACTTCACTCTCTGTATGTGGAATGCCTACGCTGCGGTTTGAAATTTCGCACGAAGCATGTCACCCCACTGACAGTGCTCCCATAGCAACAAGACCGGTTAAAGGGGAATCCAGCCTTGGCCATAAAATGTTGTGTTGGGATCGAAGGAGAAAAATAAATTAAACAGAATGGTGAAAATTTGAAAGAAATTGGACAAGCAATAAGAAAGTTATAGCTGCTTAAAAATTGAGATCACTAATAGTATGTAAATTCCAAATTGGCAACTGGGTAAGTAAATTATGACAAGGGGCAAGGACAACTTTCCCATAGGCCATGTACTTTATTATCAGGGATTTGTGGTTTTCTCCTAAATACCCACTTGCCTGGGGCAGTAATCTAAATATAACCCGGGTGGTATATTGTTAATGTCCTCATAAAAGAAAAATATAATTTGAAATAAAACTTTTGGGAAAAATGACATTTTAGTCATAATATGCAGTGGAGTACATGAAAGAGTAGTCCTTGCCTTACATCACAATGACATCCCATATGCGGCCAATTTGAAGTCTCCATGAGTATAGTGATTACCAATGTTTACAACTTTTGAAAATTCAAAACTTTCTTGTTGTTTGTCCAATATTGTTCAAACTTTCACCTATCAACTTGTCTAATTTTTCTTTTTCTTATAAAAACATGTTTATATTTGGGTTGGATTCCCCTTTAAGGTGAAATGGTTTTGAAGACCACTTTTGGGTGATCAAATGGGAACGCTAGCAAAGTGATCTTTCAAACTGGTTTTCTGAACCGGATACCAGTAAACCAGTTTTAGAAAGTATAATGAGAACGGTGTCTTATTTCCTCTCCTTTTTCTGGAAAATAATTGTTCTACCATTGTTTTGTTTTTTTAATTATGTTACTATTGTTTTCATAAATAATCAATTACAAAAAATCACAAATATTTACATAATCAGACATGATCGTAATCAAACAAACAAAAATAAAACAACAATATTGATAAAGATTAGAAAATAGAAAAAAAAGTGACAAGTAACATAATCCAGAACAAACTAAAACAATTAGAGTCTGAACACATACGTACAACCAATATATCAGGTAATGAGCCATGTACTTGTGGGGTTTAAAAAAAATCAACATGTTTTACAAGTAAACTTCTTCAAAGCTCAAATCTACATTTTTTTAAATATAAAGCAGGCTTGTTTCTTTTTTGGCCATATACTATTCAGTTTCCCTTTGAGATTTGATAAAATTCTTAAAGGATTCAACATTTGGAGTATCACCTCTAAATTTAAAAATATATATGTAATATTTCACATTCAATAAAATTTAAGTTACAAACATCAGTTATTATACCAAGCAGTTTTTCAAAATTTGTAAGATTAATAACATTGCCTAAAGTTACATTGTAATGAATTTGTAACATATTTCCAAAGTGGAGTCACTTTCATACATTCACAAAATAAGTACACAATCGTTTCTTCTTCCTTTTCACAAAATACACAGTCGGGAGATTCCTTTCTATTGATTTTGAATAAAAAGTAAATCAATGCTATTGTTTTATGAAATATTTTAAAATAAAAAGAGCGCAATCTAGTGTCAATAGTACAAGTGAAATTGCCATTATGAACCTTCTCCCAAATGGATTCTTCAGGATCAGTAATTTGACTTTTCCAAGAATCATACCTGTTCTCAGGGATATAAGGTACATTCATTATCTTATACTTTTTAATAGCAAGCAACAAGGAAACTAGGGAATCATGAATGTTTACACTATATAAAAAAGGAACGTCTAACCATTCCTCTGGAATGTGTTTGATCAAAAAATTATATTTTCTTTGATCTGATCTCGGAATGTCAAAGTCTAAAATCAACTCTTCACAAACAATTTATGTTTTGGTAAGGGTGGGTTCAATAGATCTGAAATGCTTGAGATATTCTTGTTATTTCATGATTCATAATAAAAATACCTTTTGGATTCTTCTTCCATTTTTGTCTCACCTGCATAGCAGAGTGAAACTATAGGCGCCGCTTTTCCGACGCCGGCGGCGGCGTCAACATCAAATCTTAACCTGAGGTTAAGTTTTTGAAATGACATCATAACTTAGAAAGTATATGGACCTAGTTCAGGAAACTTGGCCATACGGTGCTCAAGTATTACTGAACATCCTATTAGAGTTTCATGTCACATGACCAAGGTCAAAGGTCATTTAGGGTCATGAACTTAGACCATGTTGGAGGAATCAACATCGAAATCTTAACCTGAGGCTAAGTTTTTTAAATGTCATCATAACTTAGAAAATATATGGACCTAGTTCATGAAACTTGGACATAAGGTTAATCAATTATCACTGAACATCCTGCATGAGTTTTATGTCACATGACCAAGGTCAAAGGTCATTTAGGGTCAATGAAATTTGGCCGACTTGGGGGTATCTGTTGAATTCCCATCATAACTTTGAAAGTTTATGGATCTGATTCATGAAACATGGACATAATAGCAATCAAGCATCACTGAACATTTTGTGCAAGTTTCAGGTCTCATGATTAAGGTCAAAGGTCATTTAGGGTCAATGAACTTTGGCCGATTTGGGGGTATCTGTTGAATTACCATCATAACTTTGAAAGTTTATTGGTCTAGTTCGTTAAACTTGGACATTAGAGTAATCAAGTATCACTGAACATCCTGCGCACATTTCAGGTCACATGACCAAGGTCAAAGGTCAATGAACTTTGGCCGAATTGGGTGTATCTGTTGAATTACCATCATAACTTTGAAAGTTTATGGATCTGATTCATGAATCTTGGACATAAGAGTAATCAAGTATCACTGAACATCCTGTGCGAGTTTCAAGTCACATGATCAAGGTCAAAGGTCATGTAAGGCCAATGAACTTTGGCCATGTTGGGTTTTTTTGTTGAATAACCATCATATCTCTGTAAGTTTATTGGTCTAGTTCATAAAAAGTGAACATAAGAGTAACCATATATCACTGAACATCTTGTGCGAGTTAGAGTAGTTTTCAAAGTCAGCACTGCTGCTATATTGAACCGCGTGATGCAGGTGAGATGCTTAGCCAGAGGCATTCCACTTGTTGAAAAAAGATACAGTTTTTTGTATAGTCTGTAAGTGAATCCCAGAAGTTATGAACACTGCTAGAATTTTAATGAAGTGTTCAAGAATCAAGTATTACTTGAACTCGAAGAGCATTATCTTCAACTCTTGCTTGAACTCACTTGAGAAAGGAAATACATTTACATGTGATTCAGGTTTTTTGGAGGGTGTAAGAAGTAGCTTTCTAGACTCTCCAACTTTAGAAGTTTATATTTAGTAAACATTTATTGGATTGCATTGAGTTTCCCAAGAAAAGATCAAAGTCTCTGTGCTCAAGGAGTTTTCCAGAGCTTGTTTTGTATAGCTTGTCAAACAAACACGGCATGTCCGTGGGGATGATATACCTTCATTTGTTATTCCTATCATGACTTGTTGCTGTGTTGTATGAAGAATCTTGACAAGCGAGGGGGATATCCCAAAGGATGATGGGATAGATACTTCATTGTCCAAGCTTGTCTTGATACCCTCACCACTAGAATGTACCTCATCTGATGCTGTTTTGTATTGGTGCAAATTGTAAACATGTTGATGAATAATTCTACGAAGTATGCCAGCTGAATACATGCACAAATAAATGTGTTCATACCCTACAAATGACTTGATTTTTTTTTACAGTAAAGCTAGGGCTACACCAGAAACAGTTTCTCACAAATAAATTCAGACCGATTTTGCCTGTATATGGCCTGATTTGGATGGTTTGGGTGGATTTGTAACTTATTCGTCTCCGATCCAAGGAGCTCCCTAATTAGAGATATGGGACCTGAATGGGTCCTGATTCAGCGCAGAATTGACGAGAATTGATTCAAATTTTTGCCAACCTGAATAAAGCCGAATGCCCCCCGAATGGTGGCAAGAATCGAGCCAAAGGTGCTCAGAATTGACAACCTGAATCATAACAAGTTTGGCCAAATGCAACAAGCCCAGACTCTTATGCCCCAAGTGATACGAAGAGTTCCGTATCTGCCCAGAATACTCTGTATGCATCCGTTTATCTAAACCGAACCGAGTGCCATCAGAATACATCCCAAATGAGGCCAGAAGGAAATTTGTGGAGGCCATTTTCGGGACTGTAATTTGGAGGGCAATCGGTTGGTTTTGAACATTTCAAAATGAGCCGAATTCCTATTGCGAATATTCCCAAATCCTTCCCAAATTTACTCACATTCGTGGAGGGAGAATAGAATACAGAACTCCAAAAAGCTCCTGAATAATTGTATTTGGATGGATTCGCAGCTTTTTTGGTTTCCGTTGTAACCCCAGCTTTAGACATGTATGTGAAAAGCTACATGTATTCACTTTAAAGCCTGTCTAAAGCAAAAAAAATGTTATAATATTACATAGCTTATTTATTTAGCGCACATATCAACCTTTACAGGTTGATATTACCCTGGCTAAGCTTGGCTACCGATTCTGGTGCACACAGATTTTTGAGGAATTACTTCCTGCCAATGAAAATAATAAAGCTTCAATCATTTCTACATGTATGATATTGGTGCATGCCCACAATCTACATGGTCTAATATACCAGAATGGGTAGTGACCAATCATTTTGTGTTTGTGTGTTGATTCTTTTTCCAAACTTAAATTTTTCGTTTGTGCATGTATAGCACTATCTTAATAATTTGTTTCCCCCTTTGAACATAAAAGGGATTCAGAGACAGAAAGTCACCCCAAATTAATTATATTTTGAAATTTTTGTCACAATCCGAACATGGGAATTGATTTATACCAAAACAAATATTTTTGTAATGACCTAGTAGATTTTCCTGCAAATTTAAAATTTATATATACAATTTATTGATTGATAATGACAATTTTGATTACACACATTCTTAATATAGTAAATTAGAATTGTTTCAACACTTTTTTTTGGGGGGGGGGGGCAATTTACAACAAATTGGAGAGATGCTATAAAGGTTCTTAACAATTGTATATTTTTTTTCTCTTGTTTAAGGGATGAACTTATCTATAATGAATGCAAATAAAAATGAAACTCTCATGCAATAGAAAAGGGATTGAAGTGATTATAAAATTGGTTTTGTCTCCTGTGTGAATCTGCATCTTCCCATGTTCATAGATGTTTTGTACACTTTCTCAATGTTTTTATTCATATAACCCCCAGACTATGACCTAATCTTACCCTACCCACTGGCCAAGTGTCTGGAAGATGCTGTTTCTGTTACCATCATTGATTTTGTTCTTCTCTCATTTTTTTTCTTCCATTTTCTCTCATCACAACAGTTTTGCTCTTGGTAGCTTGGCTTTCCATGAATAGCATCCCTCACAGATTCATTGATTATGCCATCTGTTTTCCCCATTCTCTATTTTCTCCCTTCCTTTTTTTTCCTTGAAGTATTTATACCTTTAAACACAACTTTGCTGCGAATGGTTGGTGACTAGGGTCAACCTACTTCTTATTGAGAATTTTGAATGAAAAATGTTATATTTTCAAATTGGAAGTATGAAATATACTGTAGGATATGCACCATGAATATTAAAGCCAAAACAGAAAAAAATAACATGTCAATTCGCACATTTGGTCACCCTATCAACTACTTATTTGCGAAGTCGTGTTCAACTTTGTGAAATCACTTCCAGGTTTACTGTATAGAACTTCAAATTGATTGGTGTGTTTCTCTTATAAAATATCAAAAGTTAAGAATACTGTGAGAAAAAAATTCTTTACTCTCTGTATCTGTGCTCCTTGAATAGTTTGTTTTCTCTCTTGTACATAGTTTCATATTTGTTGTGTATCCCCTTGAACATCACATTGTCGATCTCCTTTTGTCATGAGGATAAATTCAATTAAGCTTTATATCATACATGTATTGTATATGAAAGAAAATATGGTTTAAGTGTTTCATGAGCTCTGTGTTTTGAGAATAACCTCTAAAATGAGGGCACTTAGCCTGTTTGAAAGTTACACCATTCCTGTATATGATTGGCACTGATTGAAATTCAAGATTGATGAGGGGGCGGCAGAGCTTTTTATTTTGCTTGCTCCAGAAAATATTGTCCATTGGACTATATACATGTGGTCATGGTCAATAAAGTGCACAAATTGATTTTTTTGCCTCAAAACTATTTTAACTAGGCCATGATATCAGATGTTACGGTATCATCATTACACAAATACACAATACAATGATTGATGATTTTTCTCTTCTTCTTTATAGAGGAGGAAAAACAATTCTAGGAGGCATTATGTATGAAGAAAAAAAGGGTATTTTATTTGGTATTTGACATTTGTTAGTTGGCACTTGTTTGTGTCTTTTTTGCCCTGACATATTTTAGATCTTTAGATTCATTAGAGCTTGTTTGATTAAACTAGTTCTGCAGAGAGACATAAACCAATATTTTATGAGATGATTTTGTAGAATAGTTCTTGACCTTAGATTTCATAGTATGCTTAAAGGGGAAGTTCATCCCAACAAAAACTTCATTGTAAAAATAGCAGAAACATGAATAACTAATATTAGTAAATGTTTGAGGATTTCCATCAGAGATTAAAGAAGTTATTAGAAGTTTTATTTGTTGATTTGTGACATCATATGCAGACAGCTCTCCATGTATTGTAAATTACACGGAGCAATGAAATGTCATTTTTTTTTAAAATGTGAATTGTTTTTATTGTACCTTCAGTATATTTATGAAAAAATCAATCCACGCCCACTCCTGAAAGGAAAAAAAAATATTTAAGCTGGAAACTTGGAATTATGAAACAGATGCATTATGTAACATATTGGGCAGCTGCTCTCATATGACATCACAAATCTAAGAATTCAAATTCTAATATCTTTCTTCATCTCTAATAGACTTTTCTTAAACCTTCAAAAACATTTTTCTTTATTTTTCTGGTAATTTTACAAATGACTTTTCATCAGGGTGAACTTCACATTTAACACCAACATGATACATGTATGTACATGTACAGTGCATCCAACATTTTATCTGCATTTGTCACTTTCCATCCGAGTGAAGTAAAACTAAAAGGGCACCTGGTACATGTAGGAAGGAATTCCTTCAATACTCAAACATGTAATCCTGGTAGCCATGCTTAAGCCAGGGTTATAGTATGCACCGCTTTATAAAAACATTGTATTAAACACTATACACATGTAAATGTTGCATAATTTCATTATCAGTATGAAAGGTTGACCTCAGCATGTAAATGTAAAAATATGAGCATGGACAGGAGATGATCAAACAAATATTTTAAATGGCTGCTGCTGAATTAACACAGACTACAATTGAAAATCATGTCTGTCCTCTTGTTTTTTTTTCTTACAGGTATGAGGGTATGGAGTGACCCGTTCAAACCTCGAGCTGATTCTAAATGAAATCATGAAATCCTGTGGATAATATAAGAAAAAGAAACTATGAACAAGAGCCCTTGAAGCAATTGTCAATATCATGTGTGACACGAGCAGATGGAAGATAACACAAGTGATAATGAAATGCCAGAAGGAAAGAGGAATGTGATACTCTAGAAGCGGATGGACAAGATTCTCTTGAAGGACTTCAGTCTAGACATTGCCATCAGGATTCATCGTTTCATTATCAAAAATGAAAAGTGAATATGAGGATTATTATGAACATCATTATGGCACAATAACAATGCAGTGATATTGAGAGGTGATAATTTGTGAAATGTTCAGGTTCCATGACATTTGCTTCGGCAACAATTGCTCCACTCTGAATTCCGCACACTCATGGAAAGACCAACTTCAACCTTGGATTTAACATTATACCCTTTCCTAAACCGAACCCTAAACCTAAAACCCTATTGCAACCATTACCCTTACCCTATATCTTAGATGAACTAAAACCCGGAGCAATTGTTGCAGGAGCAGATGTTGTGTCAACTGTATTTATGGGAAGCTGTTACATTTTTTTTAATGTTCATTTTTATTGGGCAATTCAGTAATCATGATATACAGACCTGTGGCTGTATATGTAATTTTTTTTAAATTTTACATTACACCTACGTTTTACCATGGGGTACTTTACCATTGAGATATTACTTTGGTGATAATATGACAATCTCACTTTTATAGAGAGCATTTGGTTGCTGTCTCACATCTCAGATATGGAGATGTCTTTGCAACATCTACTAAAAACAGGTATCTCTTGGAAATCACTTAAGTCATAACTTAGATCAAATATTCATAATTGAAGCAAAAAAAAATCAAAGATATTTCTAGCAGTTTTCCATAAATCTGTTTAGCTTTACACATCTTAAACGGGTGCAGTTGTAGGAAAGATTTCTCCCCAGCATTGCCATGTTGTCATGGAACTTTGAAAATTATCATTATTATGACAAATTGTAATTTGTTAGATATATAATTTACCCCTCAGAAACAATGTGATTCAAGTTTTATGGAAGTTAATACTGAACTCTAATAGTGAAAATCGCGGTGAAAATGGTATCGGAAAGCTTTGTTATTCCTCTTTACAATAATGTGACATGTTATGTATTGTAATTATGTAATCATGACAGGTGCATGTAACCCTGAATAAAGGGCAAATCAGAAGTGATACATGTATGTTGCAAATACTGAATTGTTGTGTAACCATCCTCTATTTCTTTTGAATATACAATGTCTTTTTAGCACTGGTGTGAATAGTGTTTGCAAAAAGCCAAAAGTTTGAATGGTCAATAAGCAATTAGACCAACACCTCAAACTAGTTTAACATTTCACACATGTTCATAAATTGTAGGGTTTTGCCCAAATAAAACAGGTATAATCACCGGGGCACCCCTTTCTGAACAAGATAATGACAGTCTACATACAGTTTTCACAATTTGGTTTGCTATAACTCTTGATTTTTAATATAATAAGACATCCTTGGAATTAGTGGATACTTCCATAAATTAATTGTATGACATTCCTTTTACAGATAATTTCATTTTTTTGCATATATGATATGATGGTCAGTAGTACAGATTTACCTGCTGTATCATAGAAATTTAAAAAATGGTATAATTAACCTTTTCAACATAGTATTCAATAGGCTTTTGTAATAAACAAAGGTTTGTAGAATTAGCAAACATTAACAGATGTTTTATACATCCACGTATTTAGCTTCAAAAGCTAGAAAATGATAATTCATAACATAATAAAAGTGATATTATATTGACTTATTGCAACTCTTGTGCATATGTACATGTTAAGATGTTGTTAGGGCTTTGCTAGAATTTTCTCCTGTTTGTTCATTTCCTGCTCCCCTTCTCTCAGTCTGCCATACATTTATTATACTATTTCATCCCTATCTCCCTCTTTAATCTGCAAGTTATTGCCTCTGCTCGCCCCCCCCCTCAGTTTCTCCCTTCCATCTCTCTCTCTCTGCCTGCCCCCCCCCCCTCTCCCTTCCATCTCTCTTCTATCTCTCTATCTGCCCCCTATCTCTCCCGCCTCTTATTATTTGAAGGAAAGAAGACTACAATATACAGGTAGCTTTGCTCAACTCAAACTACTGCAACCAAATATGTAACAAGTTTTTCATTATATGGGCCCTGTCTTACAAAGAGTTATGATTGACCTGATCAATTGCAACTATGGAAAGCCAGCAACGTCATCATCTAAAATACATGTTTTTTCAAAATATTTTCTAGATGTTCAATCATACATTCATCATTTTCTTGAAAATTCAGTGTGCTTCTCTTTTTTTTACAAGGGACATCGTGCAAATTTCTTTGAGTAAAAATTATAACACTGATGGATTTCCATAGAGTTAAGATTGATCGGATCAATCGTAACTCTTTGTAAGACCAGGCCCCATGTCGAGAAATTTGTTTTAACTGGAGGCAAATATTTGAATTCCAGAAAGTTTACCTGTATAATCATTTATGCACATATAAAATAAACAGTGGCATATTGTCATAATAAAAACATAAATGGGTGACATAACTGAATTTACATTTCTCTTTGCTTTATTAAATATGATAAAACAAGTACATGTATAGATCTATTTTCTTCATATAAATAACTGTATATTGCAAAAGCATGAAATTTTGCTTGTAGATGATTATTAAAAACCATTTATACCACCAATATCATTTCAATAATATACGATCATTGTGAAAGGAAAACTTTCAAAATTCATATGCATTAAAAAAATTGATCGAATACAATAATTTCTTAAAATGGTAGCAATAATTTACCATGTATTGAAAGAACATGGAGAAAAAAAAGTTCTCATAAAAAATATGTCCCTCCACTCCCACAAAAAAAACCCTCAGAAATTTGAGTCAACGACACAGGATGGAATAAGGATGATGACACCTGATGAAAATAAGAGAACTTGGCCCATATTTTGTACTAGGTTGGGGGAGGGGATCTAAACTATGGTATAAAATTGTGGTTGAACTATGGATAGCCACCTGTGACACAATTCTCTTACGGTAGCAGTTCAATTTGTGACCTGCCACTCCATAACCAACAATAAGTCAAACAATATGAATATTGAGATGAATATTGAGCTTCAAAATTCATTTCCTAAGCTTTGAAATTATATATGTTAAAATTGACCAACAATACCTATTACAAGTAGTTCATTGAATGCAGAGGAAATTCAGCAAGAGCAAAAAACTAAGAACAAAACAAGGGTTGGAGTTTGGGGTTCACTCAAGCATAAGATGTGCATACTGTGTAATCTCGGTGCCTTCAAATTTTTACAGGATGAAGAAGAAGAATTACTCTTTCAGATAAGCTTTTTTCTTCTTTTTTGACAAAATTACTACATTGTATTTTGGCTATTGACAGAGAACCTTACCTGCCAACTTATTGGTGGTTTGGGGGTGGTAGGTCACATTTGTCAGCACATTTGGTGCTCAATTCATTGTTAATGTCTGGGAACAGTAACTTCGTTGCTCTCTTCCGCAATTTAATAATAGGGAAATTAAACAACAGTAAACAATTTTGACATGTTCGGCTTGCCATAATTTAGCCACAACTTCAGAATACGGGTTAATAACAACTGAAACCATGGGAAGGGGAATCAAAGGTTATAAAAATGAAACTCCTGATTAGTTATTCATAAACTACAATTAATACTTCTACATGCCATGTTTGTATTTACTCATGCATTCATTAAATATTTAGTGCATTCACATGCTGTATGAAACTACATGTATGTCCAATTAACTACTGTAACTGTGTACACCGATATGTAGCAGGTTTTCAATGGAATCATTGTGAAGTTTGTGTTCATTTCATGATGGGATAGGCAAATAGCACAAGCAAGATGTACACATACATTTGAGTCTCACCTGCATTATGTAATATGATGTAGCAGAGTGTGTGATTTTTGACAATGAAAATGCAAAATAAATCTTTTTAACTTATGAACATAAAATGCAATGATCCGAGACCACTATAAAGGGTCATGGCCATGGATACCCTATCCATCAGCTCAATGCGCCATAAATGGCCTTCCAAATTTTTGTTGCCCCTTTTCATTTTCTTCTTGTAGATGGAATGAAGAAATAGAAAAGTGGCTTTGCCATTAAAATATATGTAATGACATTTAAGGCCTGCAATTTGATACTTGTAATGCTGCCACCATCGGAAAAGTAATGTCCATGCCTTACTTATTCTATGCAGGTGAGACAATAAATAATTTCATACTTAACCCTAAATAGACTGGGCTATTTCGATGCCTAAGAAGACTGGGGGGGGGGGCATTCAGCCCCCCCTTATGATCTCGGCCGTCGATCGCGAGGAAACTTGGCATCGCATTACCCATGGCATAATCTACAAAACTACAAGATCAAATTCTGTGAAAAATGTCATTGCTAATTAATTATGCTAAGTTATGCGTAAAATCAAAATTTTGCTTTAATGAACTAAATAATGCCCCTAACATGCTAATTTTTGGTACACAGACACTTTACATGAATCTGATCAAATATACTTTAAAAAAAAAATCAAAATCACATTTATTTTCTTCTGTATTTTATTGTTTTCTAAATTTTTTATGTATTTCCTTGTTTTTTCGACTTTGTTTTTTTATTGTTTTTCCAATGGAAATTGTCAGGGACTTTATTTGGACCATAAAAATGATGGAATTGATCGATTTCAATCAGTAAAAGGAAAAATAATGATACATTTATGAATTTTGGCTAAAAACTCTATTTGCATTGGATTTGTACACAAATTCACGTTTTGTGCAATGTTGGGTCTGCATGCACTTACGAAATGTTGCGTAATTTTTGAACCGCGTACACAGGGGTTGCAAATTTGGTATCAAAAGTTGCGCGAGACTTGAATGTAGAAAGTCAGTAAGCGACGTGGTCAAAAAATTTCGCGGATTTATCACAAAAAATGTAGAGGGGGGGGGGGGCTGAATCAGCCCCCCCCCCAGTCTTTTCAGGGTTAATTTAACATTGATATTGTAACATGAATGTAAGGTCATTAATTCTGATCCTGTACATCTTTTTCACAGAGATTTTCCAGAGTGTTATTTTTTTGTTCATACACACTGTATAAAGCAAGAAGAAGTGAGGAAAGGGTTGGGAGTGGGCAATTGGTTAAGATTGATTATGCATTCTGACCATTTCCCTTTGACTCTGGTGAGTTGGATTGGGTAGGTTTCATATCGCTTTCTTCTCTCATTTCAAACTTCAGCTTTTGACAATAACGACATATAACTTTTGACAATATGACCCAAATATCCCACATATCATTTTCAGGAAGTTTCAATGTTGCAATATTTCAAAATTCAATCATGCAACCCTTAGCATCTTGCTCAATGAATGAAATGGCAAAGGAAGATGTTCCCAGCGTTAGCATCGGTCATGAGCTGTCTTCACATGATGAGAGAATAGCCTAGCTGTCATGACTGGAATAGGCACCAAGCTACTAGCAATGCTGATTGGTCCATTCAGTGGGGAGGAGTGGCCACTTGACCAATCAGGAGAGAGAACACTTAGAATCACTTTCAGAATCTTGCCGTTGCTGTATGGAACAGAATCAACATTATTGAGCAGAATTAATAGACGACCTGTGTAACAAACCAAAATAAGGAAAGTGGGAAATATAAAAACATGCAAAATAAAAGTATAAAATTGTACAGAAAATAATAAAACTATTTTTATGAATTGAGTTTACAACTAAAACATCCCAAAATGCAATGTTTCTACACAAAAAAATAAAAAGAAACAGGCATTCATAAGGAAGTTATATGTATCAATATTGAGAAGTTACCCTCCACTTCATCACACCTGAACGAATAATGAAAATTTTGAATATTTCATCAAACAAAGGGATGAATTACCAGTTATATTTTCTAGACACCATCTGAGTAGCATTATTTCGATTAGTCGCTTATTTGAAAGAACAATTCTGATTGGTTCCCAGTCAGTCTAATGAGCAAAATGTGCATGCAACGATGATTATGATAGGCCACTTCATTTAGCAATTAATCGCTAACCTTTATGTTACAGGACCCTAATATTAAAATAAAATCGTTCAGGTCATTATTAAGAAAATCTAAATATGGTTTATATGAAATCAATAATCCCATTTCAAATGAATAACTCTATCTTCTTACCTGTCGCCTGCGACGATTCCTCTCTTCCTCCTCGCTGGCAGCCAGCGCCCTGGCTAGTGCAAGGTCTTCATCCTCCTGCTGTAGTGACCTTGGATTCACAGGTGGCCTTGCTGACTTGGACGATTGGTTCTCTTCGGCTAATGACATCTGGATGGCCCTAGCCATTGCCTCGTCCTCTGACTGAATCGAAGGTGAAGGATTAAAACAAATGTGGTTTTATTGTACATGATCTTGATGATGAGCAGCATTTGTATAGTGCCATTTATTGTTGGTTCCCAAAATATGATCTGGGTTAACTTCAAGCCCAGACTAAAAAAATATCTAATGTCACATCGTTATTATCTCCGTTGTTTTAAATTCTTGACACTACAGCTATTTTGCCCCTCCCCACCAAAGAAAAACAAACCAACCCCACAAAACTCATCACTTGATTGTAGGGCTGATTTTAAATCTTGATTACATTAATCATTATGTGCAACTAAGTGTACAATGTAAGATCAGTTGAAAAGTTTTGTGCTACTGACCATTGGTGAGTGTTTCTAACAAGATGCACAGGCTACAATATCCTTGATTGGACATTGCAAACCACTGTGTAGATGTAAAGTTTATTTTGAAGTCAAGGTACTGACCATTGAGAAAGGGAAGGACTAAAATTCCTTGATGTTCTTACCATGCCTGCTTGCATTGTACTATCTACACCACGTTGTCTTCCTGCTAGCATTCTCTCTCTCCTCTCTCTGCAGAGAAAAAAAACAGGAATACAATTTCGAAAACAAGGAGATTATGAATGACATCAAGACTGGTATTTATATTGTAAGGGTAATTGAAACACCATGAGCATCTACTTGAGAGCTACTCCATGAATTTCATGTATTATTATTATAATAGGTTCAAGGATGTAGCCAATATTGAGTGCATATACAAGTCCTGTGTTCATGCTTTGCTTCTATGCAACCTCCCAGCCGTGCATTCTTGTGGAGAACTGTGCCATTTTGAGACGCCATCTCAAATATGCATCTTTATGCACCCAACCTCATGGCCTGAATATCCAAGAGGGGAACGACTGATTATTCTTTCCTGTTTACCTTCATTTATATATACTTTTAATTTTTTCCCTCGACTCTATTGAATAGTTTCTTCCTCTACTTTCCTCCCATATCTCATACAAGCTCAGCTCCAATTTTTCCTTCCTTATTCAGGCAATATAATAATTATTATATTCTAATTTTTTTTTCTCCACTCACCTCTTTTAGATTCATCACATATTCATTTTACTTATTTACATGTATACTATGCTTTCTTCATAATACACCCCCTTTCTCCTACAACCTCAGCTTCTATATTTGCTTTTACCTTTGTAGGCAATTTGCTTCCTCTTTTTCACATAAACAGGTTTTTTTTTTCCTACTATATAGTCTTATGGGTTTTTTTTCTCCCCCCCCCTCACACCTAGCGGATTACAATATCAGTTACACCATATGTATATTTTCATTTTTTCATATACATTTCTTTTTTGGATTTATTTATTTATATATTACTTATAGATAAATATTTACACTTTCTTCTCTTAGTTTGTTAAATGTATACTTATATGTGTTTTGCACATTATCAGTTGTTCCCCATTCTTTTCCTTTTTCCCACTCTTATGCACCAGTTTATTATGCCTTTCTTTGTAACCTGTTTGACCCACCTCTCACTAATTCTCTTGCTATTAATCTCTTCCTCATACCCTCTATCACTGTTTTGTTCCAGATCCAGTTTGATGTTGCCTGCCTCATTATGTTAATCCCTCTTGGCTGAGGTCTTTCATTGGCCTTACTTACACTAACTTCCCTTTGTGTCTGCCTACTCCTTTTCTTTCATCCCCTTCACTAACCTGATTGGTCTTCTCTACTCACTAATGCCCCTTTTGTCTCCTTGTTTCTAGTGTTGCTGTAGCTTGTCTGTGGTCTATATTATATGGTTGTTCCACTTAATATGTTTGTAATTTTGCCTCCAACGAAGATTCTGCTAGGACCGAAAACTTTCTAATTTACTCCATTGGCTCTCTTTTATTAGATAAGCAGTTTTCAGCAGCTTCTCTTTGCCATTGTCTTATTAAAAGGAAAGGCATCTTGGCGTTTACTTATGTGCACATATCAGATGTGCCTGTGATGTCATAATAGCAAGTATGTTTGACCTTTTTCATCTGCGTGATCCTCAAAAATTTAGAGGATTCAAACACGCTTTCCACTACAAATTCATATTGCTGACCTGTTTCATAAAACAAATAATGCATATTTTTATATTTGCGATGGTAGTGATGATGCTGGCATCTCTATTGTTCGCAATAAGCATGCAGGGCAAGAGCCACATGCGCCCGGGGGGGGGGGGGGCACTCCGAATAGAATGCAAAGTGGGTATGTGCCGCGGAGGGGACCCCCATTTTTACACTCAAATTTCCGAGGTAGCATTTTTGTCTTATTGAGAAAAGAACAAAGAAAGCCGCTTCAAAGCATAGCATTTCCTTTTTATCAAGGAAAAAGAAGAAAGAAATCCGCTCCAAAGCTTTGCATATTTTCCGTTACGTCGTTCCGGCTGTATTGATCTGCTACAATGAGCTGCAATTTTGGTGAAAAGCGGCCACAAAGCGCTGTCTGACCTTCGCCTCTGCGCTAGCGCACCTGGCGTCCGTATTGCTAGGCTAGCTGCATGAACATATGCCCGTTCCATAGGGATTAATACGCACTCACATGTAGGCGACCATTCCAAGGACGCCCGTTTTCACTAATATTTGTAGTTCCGAAGCCCGTTATGAGGACCCTCTTTTTTACAATAAGCCCACTCTACTACTTTTTTGTCACAACCTACCTGTCAAGATCTCTTCCCAGTGCAGTCAAAGAGGTTTGCTGAGGCCGATTTCTAGATGATGATGATGATGATGATGAAGGCGCTGGCCTATTATTGACTTGTTGCCTATTAATTGCAGCTGCCCTGATGAATGAAATAACAACAGGATATTGGATGTATTGTACTACAACCATCAAATTCTATTAAGTGCTTGAATTATTCACATGTATTAAATCAGGGGGAAAATATATTTTCTCAAATGGGGTTCATGTTTTGAGTTGGTTAACTTTCGTATTAAATCCATGGTAATTCACACAGGTTTTTTTTTTACTGTTTTAATATATAGAGATTATTTTGGACATTTTGGGGCCCATTCACCCTCAGTAAGCCACCACATATTCAAACATAGAGTAATTCAATTTGCAGCGGACATTTTTTTCCCTTGGAGATTAACACACATATACAATGTATCTTTTGAAACCATTTTTGCAACAAAGAAAAAAATGTCATCTTAAATGTTTCTCTGGCTAAAAATATTTGAAAGACACATTTCTTCTTTAAACACCATCATTTTGTACAAAAATGCTCTAAATAATGATTAAAATTGTGGAACAACACACTACTTATAGAGCTTAACATTTTTTCTCTCAATACGAATGATTCTAAACACTGCACATTATAAATCCAGCTAAGTATATTCAGGTCCTCAGGCATTCATAAAATCTCCCAATCGGGTGCTTTATCTGGGTGAAGAGTGGCAAATGTTGATTAATGTGTTGCCAAGTGAAGCCATGGGTTTTAACCCTAAAAGAGCCAGGATATTTGGACCCTTCTCACAGCCGAGGGGGGGGGGGCGGATTCCGCTCCCCCCCTGAGATCTCAGCTGTTGATCGCACGAGCGCTGCAAAAATTTGCACAGTGGTAGTTGGCAATAAAATCTACAAGGCTGTATGATTAATTTTTCTGAAAAAATAAGATTAAAAAAAAAAAAGAATTGATTATGCTTATTGCATTGACGCCCAACGGCGACAATGCATTGTTCTTGTTCCATATTCCTATTCCGCAATCTTCTTCTTCTTCTTCGTCTTCTGCCAAAAATCCCATTCACTTAACACATAGAGTTTGTTAACTCTGCCCAGGCCACGTCCCTCATCCAAATTCAACCAAATTTGGCAGGCATTGTCTCCAACAACCCTAGTTGTGCACCTTGTATTTCATTTTCAAAAATCACTCATGCATGACCGTGCAGGCGCCATTTTGTAAATTTCAAGTCTATTTGCATACCATTCCTAATCCCGTCCAAACTCCCGTATCCTGCATGCTACAGAATTCTAACAAATTGCAATAGATAGTCCAAGAGTTGCTCTATCATCTGCGACGTATAACTTGACCTTCAAAATGCCATCTTCATGCCCTAAATTCAAATCCGAAATAGCCTTCCTTCAAAAACGTCATATTTATTGAAATGTAAAGTAAAAAAATCGTAAAATGGCCATAACTTTCTTGTTTTTATTCATTTTGAGCTCATTCTTTCAGGAATTGATTACGGTATCATAACATATGCTACTCAATTTTTACGCATCACTGATTTTCCATCATTGAAATAGCGCCCTCTAAAGTTTCAAAAACGCTTACATTTGAAAGCTCATTGCGTCATGCGTGGCCAAACCCGTACCCTTTTTTTAATTTAGGGTCTTCAAGATATGCCCTTTCATGCCATTAAAAAAAATATATACCTTACAACTGACGAAATATCTGAAAAATGCTCCCGAAAATCAGCAAAATACCCAAAAATGCACTTTAATGCCAGCACAACTTCAACTTGCTCTTATTTCCTTATTATTGAAGCTTATTCTTTCTAACTTGGCTGATATGAGTATTGATATATACTTCAACCGTTCATCAACCTTTTGTAACAGAAACTGACAAAAATCTGACGTCAGCTTAAAATTATTGTGCAAAACCTTCATTTTTAATGTCTTTTTTTATAATACGACATAGGTTAAAACAGAAAATTTCAAGATAAGTCAATCTGAACATATGGTATACTGCTCACAATGGACACATTTTCAACAACAACGTATGGGGTGCCAAATGGTCTAAAATTGTTTACTCCAGAATGTAACTTCCTATGGAGAGCAAAATGTGCTACAATTCAATTTGATTAACGTGCAATTTTTGTTAGTCCTCCCCTGCCACCGTTCCTCATCCAAATTCATTCTAATTTGGTAGACATGTTATCCATAATTAGTGACCATAACTTTAGAAATAGCGCCCTCTATTGCAAAGTCTTAAAATAGTTGAATTGCCATAACTTCCTTGTTTGAATTTATTTTTGTCTCATATTTTCAGGGTTTGCCAATTGTATCATTTCACATAATCCAACTGTGTTTTACGCATCAGTGACCATTCCTTTAAGAAATAGCGCCCTCTAATATTTTGAGAATGTATATCATCTAGAGTTTTCTCTCTATCTCCTTCTGTTTCTTGCCCCCTATTAAATCAGAGACGTCAATGCATGCACATCGTTCTGAAACGATTGCAGTTCTAGTTTATGCATGAAATAAAACAACTGCTCTTATTATTATTATGGCCCCCGAATTGCAAATTTTTTATTTACATACTCTTTGTAGAATTCTGATCAAATGTACATAAGAAAAAAATTGGTACCACAATTTTTCCGTATGTCTTTTACTGTATTTTAAATTTTCTTAAGTATTTTTCTTGTTTTTTTACTTTTTATTTTTTTCATGGAAATTGTTGGAGACTTAATTCTGATCATGAACAAGATAAAATTAATTAAGTTTAATCAGTAAAAAGTAGAAATAATGATACATTTATGAATTTTGGCGAAATACACAATTTGCATTGGATTTGTACATGTATTCACATTTTTGAGCAATTTTGGGTCTGACATGTGTTACGTAATTTTGTAACTGTGTACCTGGGCATCGCAAATTAGATCTCAAAAGTTGCGCAAGACAAGTAAAAAGTCAGTGAGCGGCACGGTCAAAAAAATTCGCACGGCGGATTAATCACAAAACATGTCGAGGGGAGATTCTGCCCCTCCCTCCCGGGCCTTTTAGGGTTAACCCCAGAATATTTGGTTCAAAGTCTAGAGACTTATCCAGTGATCCACACATTAAGTCAAGGTTGTACAATGTATACATTTTTTAGTATTTGACACAATGGTAATTATCATTCAAGATCTCACCCTTGTTTAGATACATTTTTTCCCGAGTTTTGGAAGCCTTGACAATCATGGTCCACAGTATGCCGATGCTTCAAACAGAAGTTCTTATGACAGGAGGAACATAAAACTGGAACAAGCTAATTAAAAACAAAAATAAAGATAAATCGAACATGTTACCATTGATACTATTTTGACACCAAAAATGATTATAATAATAATATATGTAATTTATTAGGCGCTATATCCATCTCGTAAGAGATGCTCAAGGCGCACAAGTGAAGGGGGAGCAAACAATGAAGAATAACAAATAACAAAAAATAATTGACAATATGAGTTTAAAGTAGAGGTAAGTTTTTAGCTTAATCTCAAATGTTTTGACATGCTTGCTATCCCAAACAAACAAATCAAAGAGATAACAATTTTCAAAACAATATTTTATTATCTATTTTCCACATTTCAAAGTCAACATAATGAAACATCATTATTGAGATGTGGGTCAACACAAGCAAAAACAGCTGAAATCAGCTAACATCTAAGAAGTTGGACTCTCACATTCCTTAAAAAATCATTTACAAAGATTAATACAAATGAATGCATAATAAACAGAATACTAGTAGATCAAAAAAAAATACTTGTATAAACAGAATACTAGTAGATTAAAATAAATACACAATTTATCTTTTCAAAATTTCATTATTATTTACTTAATTCAGAATTAACATGGGAGGTTAGCAAAATTCATAGACTTTTGAAGGTTACCCCAACTTGCTATCAGAAATAATGGGGGAGGGGAAGGGGATAATAATAAAGACATGGCATGCATTTACAAGCAACAGCAATATTCTACAGCACACTGTATGTCACATTCTATATGTGCAGGATATACTGAACATTTATGAATTGTGAATGTAACTGGGCATCACCAAACTTCATAGAAAATTTTAAGCATGATGATTTATTCAATTACATGACATTTGCTCCAGCAACAATTGCTCCACTCTCAGTTCCACACATTAATCGAATGATCATCTTCAACCTTTGGTTAACATTATACCTTACCTTAAAAAACCTAATCCCAAACATAACATAAAACATTACCCATAAATCTCAGACAAATTAAAGCCTGGAGCAATTGTAACAGGAGCAATTGTCGCGTCATCGATTTATTCACCCATAAGGTGAATAACCTTATGGTGAAGACAAACTCACTTCTCTTTGCTTGCATCCTTTCTTGGTACACCTGTTGGAATAGACCTTTCTTTTCTTGACAGCAGGGTCAGACTGGCACTCACGGTCTATATGATCGGACACGCCTATATCAGGGGCTTCCCCTCGCTTCACTGGTACAGGCTTATTACACAGAGGGCACACCGGGACTTGAACATCCTTAAAATTATAAAACAAGAAAATTGCAAGTTATGATTGGTATTAAAAGATCATACCAACAATGACCACATACTCTTCCATGGAGTGTAAACTGCTTACTCACTCACTATACATCAATCTGCATATCAATAGGCACATTCCAAAATGCAAAATGATTGATATAATAGGATGAAAAGGAATTCTAAAAAGGGACCATGTTTTGCTATAAAAAAAATGTAGTAAACAAGCATTCTGAAGATTACAATGGGATTAACTTAAAAGAAAAAAAAATCAATTGATTCATAGTTGTACACTAAAAGTAGTAAAGAAACACCATTCAAAATTGTAAAGTGCATACAATACAGTACAAAAAAAGGGTAATTTTATCTCTATGTAATATTGTATAATTTTGATCATGTAAGCAAATAAGTTATTAAGGAATCTTACCTTCCTAAAACCTGCTGCACACTTATGCTGGTCATATCTAATGTGGTTCTTGCTAAAATGAAATATAGAAAATTTGAACACCATGAAGAGTCAAATTTGCAAAGAAAAAATACCAACATGTTTTTAAACAATTGCAATAGAAATGACTGTGTGTTGATTGAAATGGGGGGGGGGGGGACTATTGCTCAAATTTACACAAAAAATGACCATTGAGATCATGGAATGCCTTCATCTTATTCACATTCAGAACTAGATTAATCAGAACAACATCCCCTTAATCATTGAAGGTTGTGAATTCTATTTTTTTTTCATAAGTCAGAAAGAAGATGAATGATCCATTGGTTGCTTCACATCACAATACTTCCAAGAAATCCTTCTGTTCTGAGTTTCTAAACATATCGTCGGCCTTATGCCAAAAGGGCCTTAACTGCTTTTGGCCATTCCGAGATAATGGCGTTTATAAAGGTTTTGGCCTCTCTAATAATCAAAAGTTTGTGGTCGTTTTTTGCTTTTGAAGCCAATTTCGATAAACGTGTTAAGTTATTAAGTTTTACATGAAATGTGTTAAATTTATTATAAAATATTCAGAACCCCTAAAATCGGGTTAAGGCCCTTTTGGCATAAGGCCGACGATATATTCTTTGGTTTCATCTCCTACGAAGATGGCTACCCATCTTGCACATAGTGTGAAAAACCTATATCCCATTACTCCAAAAAAGATGTATTTATTCCCTGAAATACTGGGAATTCCATTTAAAAATAGACTTTTGTTTTATGATACTGCACAGATGTGGTGTTGATTACAAGATTCTCATTATTTTCAAAACTGAAACCATTCAAAGTCGTATATTTGTTGAAAAGTGTATTACTGGTAAAATTCAATTATCATTTATTAATATCAAATTTTGGGCATACACGTAGGTTGCCTATACAGAGGGGAACGCTGTCTGTAGAGTATAGAGGATGTGAAGTGAACTGCTCAAATCGGTTCCCAACCCAGAAGCAACTTTTCTATCATACAGTATAGTAATGCAGGCAAAATGATTAAGATTCAACATTCCTACATGTACTGCAGGCCTACTTATTAAAGTAAACAATCACAGACTGCTCCAAATGCTTTAATCATCCGATGAAGATCAAGCTTCAAACAAATATGGTATGTAATTACTTACCAGAAAATATTTGAGCAGGAATCACATTTCATTGGGAGAAAATCTGCAAATGAAAAGAGAAACAAAAAATCCTAATATTATTTATTATGAATCATGATGGAACATAAGGACAGCCTTTAGCACAACGTTAACCTAAAGGCCAGTTGCGTACCTAGGATTTTCCACAAGGGGGGCAAAACCGTCCGCCAAAAATTTGACAAGAAAAAAAAAGGTTATCAATCACAAATAAAGGATTTTGTAGCAGAAAAATAATTTACAAGCAAAAAAAAAAAATTTCTAGAAAGGTTTCCATCTAAAGTTGCCACACACCAAAATTTCAAACACATCTGGGCCCCGTCTTACAAAGAGTTACTATCGATTGGATCAATCGTATGGGAATCCAGATCAGTGTCATAGTTTTTTACAGGAAATTTGCAAAATGTCATGTGTAAACAAAGGAGAACACACCAAATTGTCAAGAATTCAATGACTTTATGGATATACATTCATATCTGAATTTTTTTTTGAACAAACATGCCTTTCATATGTTGACTTTGCTGGCTTTCCACAGTTGCGATTGATCGGATCAATCATAACTCTTTGTAAGACGAGCCCCAGATGTGCCATAGAACCCTTCATGACAACTATTACTGTATTGCTCCTGGGCAAGTTAAATTGTCCTAGCCATAGCCAAATTATGAATATGAGAGACAATATTCAAAATATGAAGTACATGTAGGAAACAATCTCTCCCTTTTTTGAAATTTTTGATAGGCAAAAAAAATCAAACAATAACTATGCAATTTTTCCAAACTGAAATATATTCCATGATTGCCCTCAGAAACCTGTATTGCGTGAAGACAAGAAACTATTTTTTGAATGAAAACAAAAGTAGATCTATGGTGAATTTTTCTAGTAAATATGAAAAGGTGAAGGGGGTAAATTTCATAAGAAATCTGCTAACCACATTTTCATTTGGCATTGAGGTAATATAATACTAGAATTTATCAGAGATTTGATTTTACATCTAATCTCTGGTTTGTTTTTTCAGTTTTTAATTTTCAAAAACCCATCCTATTAACTAAAGCTGGTAAAAATCTTGGGCTAAACATCAACTTTAGCACATATTTGGCAACCCTGTTTCTTTAATTTGGGCAAAGCCTCAGTTTTGCCCATGATTCCGCATTGAACTGCCAAACTTTGGCAGTTCAATTGATTTTTTTCTTGATTTGCTAGATGAAATCCTGTCTTTCCTAGTATTGGGAGTGATGCTACCTGTGTGTATAATTATGTGATTGGTACATTAATAGGATCATGATTCACGAGCTGGCTTACGAAAATAAGAGTGGTTGTTAAATCTTGGGATTCAGAGGCATTATACACATATGGCAGGCGGTTCAAGGCTCAATGATGAAGAAGTATACCGTATTAAGGGCACTAGTATTCTACCCGTTTGGAGAGTTTCCTCAAATATATAGAAATATAGAAATTACCTGAACTTCAGACCCGTCTTTTTTCCAAGAGCATATGCTGGTTGTTCTTTTTCTTCAACCAGTCGCCTGTGTGCACTGGCGATCAAATTATATGGCGATGGGTTTTGGCACTAGTATTCGATCCATCGGCACTAGTATTCAACCTAGCGATGAAAGATGGCCCTGTCTCTCAATCTGCCCTTGTCCCATCCCAATATGGACAAGACCATTTGAGACGAGACCAAACAGGGAATTAATCAAAGGCAGAGACTTACAGTTACATATATCTAGATCTAATTTAGCAATCTAAACCCTTTTTGAGCTTTGCTAGCTTTCCTCACTAGGTTGAATACTAGTGCCATACAGTGCAAAAGGCTTTCACTGCATAATTCCATCCTCCGCACATACAGTTGACTGATAAAGAAAATACCGACAACAGATTACCCTGGGCCTGGCAGAGTGAGGTAGGCATGGGTTTCATCATGTTCAACCGATATTACGACTAGTCTACTCTCCAAGATAAATAAATAAGATAAATTCCCTATTTCTAAATATTTTGGGGAATATGTCAAAATCTTTGAATTTTGCTGGGTTGAATACTAGTGCCCTTATGGTACGTCAAAATATATATATAAAAAAACATCATCATGGAGTCCTCAGGCTCAGTCAAAATACACCGGTACGGTACTGTAGTCCCACATGTTCTAAAAAGTGTGAGGTAAAAGTCACGAATGTTTCTGATATATTTATGAGAGTTAAATTTCAAACCAAACCTTACCCAATTGATTACATGTTGGCTCATGGCAATTCTGACCGAGATCGGGAAACTCCATCTTCACTTTTGACAGGAATAACGTCGACTAAACTTTTAAATTCGGAGCTGTACGTCCGTTGGAGAAGCAGAGCGGTCCAAAACGGAAAACAGTACAAATTCTGCTGACGTCACGCCTGTGTTGTCGTATGCAAATTATATCACGTGAGCGGGGATACCCTCCAAACGTCATGATCTAAATATAGATTTCATCTCGAACTCGTGGGAATCAACGAGAACCATGACAATGCAATATGAAGGTCCTCCTAAAAACCAAGGGACGTACGTCTCCCTCTGACGTCCCTGCTCTAACCACTCCACCCCATCCCTTTTCCTTTTCTCTGCCCCCTTTACATGTATGAACGCATTCAAAACATTATATTAGTGATGGGAAGTCACAAAGTATGGCAGTGTACCGGACACCTATATTTCAGTACTTTAATAAAAGGAAATACAATCACGAAAAATTCGCACTTGCTATCCCAAATATGAAAATTATGAATATGATGAAATTATTTGATATTCACCAACCATTTTATTTGCATCGCACTTGCTGCGTACCAAATTACATCATGATTCCGGACGCGCACCGGAGGGGTAAAGATATCCTTGATTATAATGATGTAAGAACAAAAATCTTCGAAAATTTAGGTCTTGCAGCCCCACCCACCCCCGGATTTTTTTTTTTTTTTTGCAAACGTCCATGAATAACAAAAGCTGGGATGAACCAGAGAACTTAGCTGCCATCTCGATCTGATTAGTAACAGGTAATGGGAAGAAGTTTTGGAGTCTAAAATACATAAGTGCATATGAGCTGAGACAAAACGCCTGCCAATCATGCCAATGAAAAGGAATAGAGGAAAATACGGGGCTGTGAAAATATCTTAAGATTATTTTTTTTTAGTAGAGCTGTACTGTAAGGCTTGTTTTTTCTTTTATATTATTTATTTACATTTTTATTCCTATCTCAGAAAATATTAGTCGGGTCAAGTAAAAACTTTCACAGATGATTTTATTTTTTTCATGTCTAAACATTATCTCTAAGTTGCTTTCGAGTAGGATTCACCATTTTCACAAATTATAAATTATAATCCTCTACACATGATTTTCTGTGTGTAATTTTTTGATAACATGTCTATATTGAGTTGAAATGACCTTGGTATTTTATTTAGGGCACTGACATGTTATCACTGTATTTAACTCAATTTATATTTAGTTGAAAATGAAATAATTGAAACAAGTTTTCATAATTTAAATCTGTATCTTTAAACTATGTTTACTATTTCAGGGATGACTTACTCAGGCAACAAGTACATGAGATAATGACGATCTCGAGATGTTATGGTTTCTGGGCTTGACAGCTATGACATAGATTCCCTATGTTGCTCGAGTAACTATATAGTGTTCACGCCCGTGATATCGGGTCCGGTCTGAGCCGGGGGGGCCACTTCCATTCACGAGTGGATACCATGCGCGACCATGGGGTCTCGAAAAGCACCCTAAACACGTAATTTCCATATTCTGAAAACGCACCCCTTAACAAGTATTGCCGTGTGAAACCCTACCCTTAACAAGTATTGGAAACAAAACGATACTCTTGGCAAATATTCCCTGAAATGAACCCCTAAACAAGTACAGGAATGTTTTATTGTTACGGGTCCTTCGGTCGTCTGCTTTACCTTATTTGGTTTAGTACGACCCCACCTTCTACACTCGCGCAAATCGGACTCTAAACACGAAGTGTTGGGGCAAAAAGGACATCCTTTATAAAACATTTTAATTTTGTTTTATCATCCCCGCAAATTCACCCATAAACACGTAATCTTCATAGCGAATTAGATACCCTTTTTTCATTATTTTTGTGTTTTTGACACCCTTTTCACGTTACGTACGTAACGTGCCCTGTCGTGAAAAAGACATCCTTTTTACGTGTTTTTTTGGTCGCGCATGGTATCCACTCGTCAATGTAAGTGGCCCCCCCGGGGGTCTGAGCACTCTGAGCGTTCCTGGATGACCGCGCGTTTGTCAGCCGACACAGCCAGCATCATAGAGTTATGAACCTAACTATTGGTGGACCACTATCAATTTGCCATTCGGTTTATAGTCTGAAATGTATATTCATTAAAAGGTCAAACGTTATCACACTATAATATGACGGAAAAGGGGCTTATCAAAGGTATGTTTCACAGAGGATTGTGTTCGTCAAAAGACGTGAGGCTTGTTACAACCGATAATCCCGACCTTTCGTTTGAGGACGCGGACGCTTATTTACAACGGTAGTTGACTTTGGAAAGGACTTTTTGGGCCCGTCATCATGGTCGTAAAACTCAGTCCTGCAATGCAAATTGTGTGACATGAGATTTTTTTTTCGTTTCGCATCTGCGACGGAAACATTCAATATGCGTTTCGTGTGCAAAATTCTGGTTGCTACTATGCTAACAGCGATTTATCCGATTGAGGACGACTTTCCAAAGCCACATTTGACTCCTCCTAGAGCTCGAGAGGCCGCTCGGGGGGCCCACTTCCATTGATTAGTGGATACCAGTAGCGACCACCCGTAAAAGGGGACAGAGTGGGCTACGTTACGTATATAGGCCTATGTAACGTTATAAGGGTGTCAAAACGATGTTTAAAATGCTGAAATAAGGGATATATATTCAATACTTGCAGGGTTTCACAAGCCAAATACTTGTTAAGAGATGCATTTTCATAATCTGGAAAAGAATTGCTTCCCTTGTTTAGGATGTTTAGGGTACTTTTCGAAACCCCATGGTCGTGCCTGGTATCCACTCATCAATGGAAGTGGTCCCCCCGGAATTTGAATCTAATCCCCATTTCTGGGGAATGTAAAACATAATGCCCCTCACATCGTGTGCGAGAGGCATATCGTTTGTGTATAAGGAGTAAACAAAAGAAACAAAGAAACAAAAGAAACAAAAGGAAGCGAGTTCAAAGGTATCGCATATGATGTGTACATATCAACGCATGCGAAATGTTCGGCTGGAGAGGTTGATCTTATCCATGAAATCAATTGCCAGTACGTGATCCACCAATAATCCACATTAAATGTAATATCGATTCGATGGACTGTAATGATCTATATTTAAGCCTTCATTCAGTAAGTTTTTCCTCACTCAATATGTTCTCGATTTGTTTGAAAAACCACTTTCTTCTCCATGTCATAAATCTATTTTAGGTCCTGCATTTTGAATATCTCCAGCCATCAGTCGTAATATACATGCATGTATGCGGTACGGGTGTCGCGGAAAGGGATTTTGCACACGAAAAGCAGATTTGTAGGGCCTGTAACCCCCCTGTTACACAAAGCTTAGCATTGATCGTAGAGCAGTTTTCTACGTTTGATTCTATTGACTGTAATGCACAATCAATCTTAAAAATCAAGTGTATGATTAAGCGTTAACTTTTGTGTTAGGGGACCCTAATACTAGCGTCCGTGATGATTGCGAAAGGTCCCAAATGTCACATGTCGCAACGCATAATGTCACAGCGGTATTTTCTTCAGGACTCGAGCTACAGATAAGATATAAAACATGCTTTTACTTAGTATTTTGAGACACGAAAAAGAGAATGAAATTATTTTGAAATCAGGATTACTCTTTGTATGGATATTTGTCGCTTTATTGCCATTTCGTCTACTGCCTTTTCCCCACTATCGCATGGTCTGATATCATTTCGTCTACCATTAGTTAGTCAACTATCAACATAGTCCAATAACCATTTCGTCTAATTACCATCTCGTCTAATAGCCAGTTGGTCTAATAGCCGTTGTGTTTATTATCATTTAGTCCAATTGTATTTTTTTCAGTTGGTCTAATAACCACTTGGTGTACTCTCATTTTCGTCCATGTTCCATTTGGTTTAACTTCAGTTGGTTCGCTATCACTTTGTCTAAATCCATTTCGGCTAACACTCATTTGGTATCGTTGCCACGGGTCCAATCACCAATAGGTCCAATCATTGGTTCTAGGACAATTACCCCACGGACAATCACCCTTCCGGACAACTAATCCCTGACAATTTTACCTACCCGAGGACAATTATCCCCTAGGACAATTTCCCCCCGGACAATTACCCCCTGGACAATTACCCCCGGACAATTACCCCCTGAAACTGCAACTACCCCGATGACAATTACCCCCGGACAACTACCCCTTAGGAAAATTAACCCCCCCCCCGAGGACAATTACCCCCGGATAATTACCCCAGAGGACAATTACCAACGGGAACAATTACCCTGCCCCGGGGACAATAACCCCTAGACAAAGGGAGTGCACAGAGTTAGGGCCTAAATAGTAAAATTACAAGGCGTTCTTGTGTATATTATCTTTGCATTTTTTTTTGCTTACTGTATTAAAACTAAAGCCACATCTTAATCTGGAATGTGCACCAATTGTTTCATAATCTTGTTAGATGAATTGTTTTAAAATAACAGGTTTATAGGTTCTTCTTGTCAATAGTAGTGTTGATGGTTTGCGTTACCGGCTTTCAATATTTCTACCTGTGAAGGTGTCTTTTTAATGTTTTATCTATTTTCCTGATTTTTTCCTGAAATTAAACCCCAAATGAATCAAGAAAAATCAGATCAATTGGAATCAGAAAAATTAGGCATTTGTGATTATTATGTCTGATCGTGTCTTTTCATGAATGTTCAATTGTTCTATGAAAACTTAGTATGTGGGCCAGTTTACACATTTTCTGATGTACATATGCGTAGCTATATAGCGCAAGCCCCACCCCCATTTTTTATGATGCAGAAGGCATTACTACACAAAAAAAAGAAAAAAGGCGGAAAAGTAAGAAAAAATGAAAAAGAAGAAAATGAGAGAGAGGGAGAGAGAAAAAAGGAGAAAGAGCGATATAAGATAGAAAGTAATTAACATAAGATAAAGTAGAAAATATATTGAAAACCTGTGCCACCGACCCAGACCATTATAATGGTTCACGCCCGGGTGGGGGGGGGGGCACTCAGTATATAATAATGTGCCGCGGAGTGGACCCCCATTTTTACACTCAAATTTCCGTTCCAAGGCATAGCATCTTTGTCTTATTGAGAAAAAGAACAAAGAAAGCCGCTCCAAGGCAAAACATTTTCTTCTTATCGAGAAAAAAGAAGAAAGAAATCCGCACCAAAGCTTGTCATATTTTTCGTTACGCCGTTCTGGTCGCATTGATCTGCTACAATGAGCTGCAATTTTGGTGAAATGCGGCCGCAGAGCGCTGTCCGACCATCACCTCTGCGCGAGCGCACCCTGCGGACGTGCCGCCGGGCTAACTACATCATGCACGCATGTCCGTTCCACAGGGATGCAACAACACTGACACGCTAGCGATCCGTTCCAAGGACCCCGTTTTTTGTCTCGCCCGCGGCACACCCCTACCACTTTTTTGGTCGAGTGCCCCCTATCCTGGGGGTCACGCTTGATTCGATGCCAGAGAGAAGGTGGGGGGTTTTCCGGGGGTAATTGTTTGGCGGTAACTGTCTGGGGAACCATTGTCCTCGGGGGCATTTGCTGGGGGGGGGGGTAATTGTCTGTGAAATAATTGTCCAGGGGGTGATTGTCCGGGAGTAATTGTCCTCGGGGGTAATTGTCCTCAGGGAGTAATTGTCCGGGGGGGTAATTGTCCTCGGAGGCTAAATGTCAAGAGGTGGTTGTCCGGCGGAAGGTGATTTTCTGGGGGGTAATTGTCCTAGAACTGGGGATAGGACCTAATGGTGATTGGACCCATGGCAACGATACCAAATGATTGTCAGCCGAAATGGGTTTAGACAAAGTGATAGCTAACCAACTGAAGTTGGTTAGCTATCAACCAAATGGAACCAAATGGAACATGGACGAAAATGAGAGTACACCAAGTGGTTATTAGACCAATTGGCTATTAGACCAAAAGGTAATAGACGTAATGATATTGGACAAAATGGATATTGGACCAACTGAAAAAATACAATTAGACTAAATGATAATAAACACAACGGCTATTAGACCAACTGGCTATTATACGAGATGGTAATTAGACGAAATGGTTATTGGACTATGTTGATAGTTGACTAATGGTAGACGAAATGATATCAGACCATGAGGTAGTGAGGAAAAGGCAGTAGACGAAATGGCAATAAAGCGACAAATATCCATACAAAGAGTAATCCTGATTTCAAAATAATTTCATTCTCTTTTTCGTGTCTCAAAATACTAAGTGAAAGCATGTTATATCTTATCTGTAGCTCGAGTCCTGAAGAAAATACCGCTGTGACATTATGCGTTGCGACATGTGACATTATGCGTTGACGATTTGCTGCGACATTATGCGTTGCGACATGTGACATTATGCGTTAGAAAAACTACGACATTATGCGTTGACTGCGACATTATGCGTCGGACGCTCTTGGCATAATGTCGCAGATTGCGACATTATGCGTTGGTGCGACATTATCGGTTGTAACAAGGCTTACTATGATAATATAATTTTTTTCATTTTTGACAATGGAAATAACAATTTTTTGGCAGAAAAGTGCCTTCATCGTTTACTTTGTCCTTGAATAATTTATTGTCCCCTGCCCCCCACTTCCGGCACCCTTGTCAATAAAGGGGGAGAGCCCATATTTTCTCCGATCGGCCCCAGTGGCGTAATGAGCAAAACAATTTGAGGGGGTTCTATTGTGTAAAATTGATAGGAAGTTCTGGATCATGAAATTTTTTTTTTGGGGGGGGGAGCAGGGGTAAAATCCCCATGTCCTAGCAGCAATTTTTTAGCTTTATTCTTATAAACAACATTAATGTGCAATAATTTCACAAGCCCTTTTTAAATAGTGTGAGCGCGAACTAAACAATTTTTAATTTTCATGTACTTTGTCCTGAAAATGAAACATACTAGGCTATGTTTGTAAACCTGAACAATATGCGTAGGCCTATATTGTAACTAGATAATTGATTTTTTACATTTTTTAATGAATTCTGGCCATGTCGAAAAGGGCCCTGCTTAGGATGTTTTTCAGTTAAGATGATACATATTTCTATGATTGTATAATGCGAGCGCGAAGCGCGAGCCGAAATTTTTTTGGCGTTCTGGACTAAAAAAATTAACGTTCTATGCACTTTTTGTAATCATGAAAAGTCAATGCGAGCGCGAAGCACAAGCAATTTTTTTTTGACATGAAATATTTTTAAAATTATTTTTCCAAGTCTTCCCCTCTTCTTATTTTAGTCACTCGTCTTCCTCTTCTAATGTTTCCCTTTTTTCTCCTCTCTTTTCCCTTCTATTTTTTTCTTTCTTTCCCCCTTTTTCCTCTTTTTTGCTCCGCTAATAGGGGGCCCCCCTGGATCCGCCTATGATTGAAATTCGGCAAATGCAGGCCCATATTTTCGTTAGAAAATGTATCAATTGTTAATGAAAAACTAAGTGTGATATTTTAAGCATTTTCTGTCATTTTAGAAATAAATAAAGTAAAACTTGGATTGTTCCGCCTTGTTTTGGCAATCTTGTTCTTTGTATTGCTCTGTGTAATTGAATTGCGGAAGTGTTACCGTGCGAAATTGTTTGCGAACGCAGTAATATGCGCGTCCGGAATCATAATAGTGTCCGGCCATGACATTTAATTCGGGTTGCCCCAAAGAGAGATTGCTTTTCAATGTTTTTTTTTGTACCGCTTGTTCGTGAGTAGTGGGATGCTTCTATACTTTGCAATTAAATTATGAAACAAAACAATGTACCCCCGCCCCCCCCCCGAAAAAAATCAAATAGTAGGCCTATCAGGGACAGGGTAATCGAGTGCTTATTAATTCAAAACATTTTAAGAACAAATAAAAAATGGAGAAAGTTAGAAAAGGATGGCCTACATAAAGCGGTGAAAACTATTTTCAGAATAATATTATGTTAAAATCTAATACAAAGTGATTTTTCCAGAAACAAATTTTGCTCTCTTGTTTTTATTTTTTTTAAATAGAAATTTTGCCCTATATACTATATCTACCCCCTCATGCATCAGCTCATTACGTCACTGATCGGCGGTCGATGATATCAATTAGTTGATCGTTATAAAATATTGCCAGTCTGAAAATATTATTATTTGAACACGACAGCGGTGTAGCGAGCCTGAAAATTTTGAGGGGGGGGGGGCGATAGAGCATATCAGGCAAATTTATTTTTAGTTCTTGGTAATTTTTTTTTTAAGTAAACCTGATTTCATACAACGGGAGATTCGGGCTGAGAACTTTTATATCTAAATAATTAAAGGAAAATCAACATACGATGTGCAGTTAATATGCGCATCGTCATGAATATGCATTAGGAGGGCTGATGGTGTCACATCCCCACTTTCCTTTTTCTTATTTTATTACATGAAATCATAAATGTTTCATTTTTTTCATATTATGTGTAAATGATGTGTCTTCATTACGATGAAATAAGTTGCGGATAATTCACTTAATCAGTTTTCAATCAAATTGTTTTAGTTCTTGATAGAAACAAATTGAATAAACCCTTTTTTTTCATAAAATAAAATTTAAAAAAGTGGGGATACGACATCATCAGCCCACCTAATGAATGTTCATAAAGACATGACTAGAACTGTTTCACAGGAATAAAGCAAATCTTTAAAATTCAGTAACTTCGTTATGTTATCCGACTTTGATAAATTGTAAAGCATTTCGCTTTGTGACTTTTACTCTTTTAATTGAGATATAAATATCTCCAGCCTGGAGCATCCGAGCAATAAAAAAAATTGACATTATTTTTGAAGATCCAATTTTTTCATAGATTTTCAAATGATATTTCCGAAACTATCATATTTCAGCACTTCTTAATTTACTTTTCCATTTTTTTCTTTATTTTTGGTCGTGAAAAATTGGGGGAAAGCGCAATGAAATAAAATCAGACAAACAAAAACATGAAAAAAAATAAATAAATGATAGGCAAAGAACAACAAAGTAACGGTAGTTTAGATTTCTGAACTTTGATCGGTGAAACTCGGAGTTACTGAATATACGTGTGCACCGCTACGCATACTCGTATAGGGACAAGTCTGTGCGCCCCTAGGGATGTAAAATTTAACCCGAATTTTGTAGTGTGTATTTTAAGGTATTTCATAGAGCAATTGCCTTCAATAATTTCTTATTCAAAATCAAGAGAAAGATTCTCCTCTTTGTGCCTTCTGTATAACAAGGACCCTAAACCGGCCTTACATGTTTTTGTTTTTTGTGTGTATGTCCAAAAGTGAAACCAATTTCCAGAAAAAATCATTCTTTTTCCATGATTTGTTATTTTGTAATTATTTTTATGTTGATTTATATACTCAGTAAATATTAAAAGATTAAACAAAACTTTGTCGAAACTCTCCTCTGCCGAGAAACGTTTTGCTAGAGCAGTTGCCAAGACATGGAATGCTATCCTTCTTCCAATAAGAAATGCTTCCAGTTTTATTGGCTTCAAATTTCCCTTAAGACATACATTTTCCCTCAATAAACAATATCCCTTTCTATCTTGAATATTGTGTTTATCATTAAATGTTAGATTATTATTCATACATTGTACGCGCTATGGTACCTTTTGTTTTTTAGCGCCTCTAAATGTTTATTGTTATTCTTATTGTTATTTAAAAAGATAAAAGAAAACAGAATTAATAAATTCAATTTCAGAATGTTAAATATTACCTTCTAGAGACAATTTGTACAAGTGGAAAGTTGTAAATACAATCAATGCGAAATGGGGGGGGGGGGGTAAATATTCAAGTTTATTGGAAAATTACATGGAGGATGATTTATTTTATAATAAAAGAAGAAATGGTAATAACTACGTTTTATTGTTTAGAATTCATTACCTATTCTGTTAAATTATGTAAATCTTTTAATTTGTTTAAACGTGCATTTCTCTGGGACAAAAAACTTTTTAAACACGGCTTTCATTTTATTGTAACCTGGCTCTGTTCTCACTCCTCGTTTTCTTGGACTTATTCGCGGTTATGTTATGATTACTAATGTTCTCGTTCATGTGCGAATTTTACATGTTTCTACATCTTTTAGGGTTTTAAGTATGGGCAAATTTATAATAATAATAATAATAATAATCCGCTTTTATATAGCGCTTAATACATCGGAACGACGTGTCTAAGCGCTTTACAGATATATTATTACCCCGGTCATCGGATTCAATCAGTCATTCCCACACACAATGTGTGCACATCCTCCACTCCCTGGGGAGTATTCCAGTTAGTCGCCTGTGAGGCGCACACAGTACTGGACAAGCTACAATGACTTTCACATCCTACCGGGTACCCACTTAGCACCTGGGTCGAGAGTGGCAAAGTGTGGATTAACGCCTTGCCAAAGGACGCCAGACCGCGGTGGGATTCGAACACACGACCCTCTGTTTGCAAGGCGAGAGTCAGAACCACTACACCACGGCTCCTCCACACTTTATACGTACTTCCTTTGACCCTCCACATGTGAAATATCTTTTGATTTCAATGATTTGAATATATTCTTTTAAATTGTGGAAATATAGTTAAATTGAATTTGAATTTGATCATCCCAAATTGCTTATTGCACAGAGATCTATAAGACACTACGTTCCCGATTTATGGAATTCTCTACCAGACTATATAAAAAGAAGCTCATATTTCTACTCATTTAAGGAAAAAGTTAAATCCATCATTATCAGGATATTTTAGATATATTTGTTGTGTCAGAATTTCATTTATTTATGAAAGCACTTTCCCTTTGATTTAATCATCACCAAATACTCCACCATGACAATCATCATTATCATCACCACAACCATTATCATCATCATCATCACCATCATCACCATCATCATCATCATCATCATCACCATCATAATCATCATCACTATCATCACCATCATCATCATCATCATCATTATCATAATCACCATCATCATCATCACCACCATCATCAGCAGCATCATCATCATCATCATCACCATCATCATCATCACCATCACCATCATTATCACCATCATCACTATCATCATCATCATAATCACCATCATCATCATCATGATCACCATCATCATCACCATCATCATTATCACTGTCATCATCACAATCATCATCATCATCACCATCACCATCACCACCACCATCATCATCATCATCATCATGATCACCATCATCATCATTACCATCATCATCATCAAAATGATCATCATCACTATCATCATCATCATCATCACCATCATCACCATCATCATCATCACTATCATGACTATCATGATCACCATCATCACTATCACCATCATCATCATCAAAATTATCGTTATCACTATCATCATCATCATCATCATCACCATCATCACCATTATCACTATCATCGTCATCATCATTTCCATTATCACCATCATCATCACCATCATCATCATCATAATTATCATCATCATAATTATCATCATCATCATCATCATCATCACCATCATCATCATCACTATCATCACCATCATCATCATAACCATCATCACCATTATCACTATCATCATCATCATCATCATCATTTCCATAATCATTATAATAATTTCCATCATCACTATCATCATCATCATCATGATCACCATCATCATCATGATCACCATCATCATCTTTATGATCACCATCATCTTCGTCGTGATCACCATCATGATCACCATCATCATCATCATCGTCATCATGATCGTCATGATCACCATCATGATCGTCATGATCACCATCATGATCGTCATGATCACCATCATGATCGTCATGATCACCATCACCATCATCATCATCACCATCATCACTATCATCACCATCATCATCTTCATGATCACCATCATCATCACCATCATCATCATCATCATCGCCATCATGATCGTCATGATCACCATCATGATCGTCATGATCACCATCACCATCATCATCATTATCATCACCATCATCACTATCATCACTATCATCACCATTATCATCATCACCATCATCACTATCATCATCATCATGATCACCATCATCATCATGATCACCATCACCATCATCATCATCATCACCATCATCATCGTCACCATCGTCACTATCATCATCATCATCATCATCATCATCACAATCATCACATCATCATCACTATCCTCATCATCATTATCATCATCATCGTCACCATCGTCACCATCGTCACTATCATCATCATCATCATCATCATCATCATCATCACAATCATCACATCATCATCACTATCCTCATCATCATTATCATCATCATCTCCTTATGCATGGCCCTTATCTTCACCATCATCACCATCCGAGTCATCTTAAAATTTCTCATCACCATCATCATCATCAAAATTATCATCATCACTATCATCATCATCATCATCACCATCATCATCATTATCATCATCATCACCGTCATCACCATCATCACTATCGTCATCATCATGATCACCATCACCATCATCACTATCATCATCATCATGATCACCATCACCATCATCATCATCATCATCATCATCACCATCATCCTAGTCATCTTAAAATTTAGTAATATTAAAATAATGAACAGATTTATAAATATTAAATTAATCTAATGAACAATAATGAACAGATAAAGTATTTAATTTAGTGAAAAATAATAAACAGATTTATAAATGTTTAATTGATTCAATGACTTTTAATCAGGGATTGTCATTTTTTCAATCAATCTGCTTAATATAATGACGACCCTTCCGCTGCAAATTTTGACCGTTCAAATTTTTAGTTGACCACATTTGTTTAGAATAACATTTTATTTCGTCCCTTTTTTGTATGATACATGCCAAAGAAAAAAAAAACAGTAAACGTTACTAGCCAATATATTATGCATGTGATGAAAAATGTATTATTTGTTTATATATTTAAAAAGGTTTAAAACGGATGAAAAGCTGAATTGCATACCCTTTACAATCATTTACCTAAAAATGCAATCAAAATTGAATAAAAAACAAAATTTACACAAATTCTACATCATAAGAAAATTCTACATCATAAATGTTATGAATGCAGAAAAACTATATTAATACGCTTAATTCTACTGCAATAATTTATTACTCCTCTCTATTTGTAAATGGAAATAAAGCATTTTTTATTCTCAAAGACGAAAAAATCAATACAAGTCCTGTAACTGCAATCTTAAGCTAGTTTTAATTTTTACAATCAGAATCTTATACTAGTAAAAATGGCTTAGCCAACCATTAAAAACATCTACATAGAACAATGAATAAGCAATTAACAATCAAACGTAAAGGTTGAATTATTCTCTGCATTGTTTAGTCTCCACACTACAGGACTGAACTCGTTTTATTATCACATTATCGAAATTGAATTGAGATATCAATCGACGCATATTTTAATCATCATCTTACTTCCACATATAACGATCATCTCCGAGCAATTTACTGAGTTCCTTGTTTGGTTCTGCATAAAAATCTAGTAGCAGTTTTCTTGTTTCATTCATCATAAGGCCAACCTTCGCTTTCCGACGAACTCCTGAATTTGCAATCTCATGAGAACAAATCTCCCTTACTGTTTCGTCTGGTAGGCTATCTGTGAAGGACGGGGGGGGGGGGGGTGGAATATAAAGGCAGTGATAATAATGATAATTATAATAACAACAATAAACAACAATAATACTAACAATGATAATCATATTAATAATAACAATAATAATAATGACAACAACATAATAACAATAATTGCGATAATACTTACTATATCATTAGTCTCTGTAAGCAATCGATACTAATTCAGCTAAACTATCCTGGCCTTAGCAGAGCAGATGTTATACGCGTTTCAAGGGGGGGGGGGCTGGGTGCAGGGAGGGGGAGTTTCCCCCTCCCGCGCGAAGCGTGAAGCTTTTGGTGATTCATAAATTAAAATGAAAAAGGAGCCATCTCTCTTGTCTCTAGTACGCATATCAGTTCCAATTCAGTTGACGATTTTGAACCTTGTTTTCAAAGTGATTATGAACGCACAAAAAAGGAATACAATGGAAGAAATTAAAATACTAATAACTCCGAGCGATGCGCGGAAGCTAAAGCATTTTATCATTTTTTTCCATGGAAAGGGTCCCGAGAAAAAGGTATTCTCAAAGATATATTGAATACTTCTCTTGGAAAGATCAGAATTGATTACAAACAATTTAGAGACAGCGCATATCTTTAACTCGCAAAACAGAAGAAAAGAAATGTATTTGTCGGGAGGAAGATATTCCTTCCCGCGCAGAGCAATGATACTCTGAAATTTCAAAGGGCGGACGTTTCATCAAATGCAGGTATCTTGTACCCCATCGGCTCTATTTCAATTGATTTTCTACGATTATTGAACTTCAAGGAAAATAATGCGCAAAAAGTTGAAACTTCTGTGATTTATTGAAATTGTATAAAAAAAGGATACCTAATTTCTTTGACTTATCCTGAAGCACTTCATTTTGAATCAAAGAAACGTAAGTGTCATTCAAAATTTAAAACTGAGGTTGCAAAACAGGACAGGAAATGAATGTGCAGGGAAATGACATGAAATTTAATAGAATTTGATAAAAAAATATTGTATACTTTTTTATTCAAACGACACGAATTTTATACCTTCCTCTTTTTTTAAATTAGGCACCTGTTTGCCCCAAAATTATGGTTGTTTAGTAATGAGCTGAAAAGCAGAAGTTGACTTTATGGAGGTGACGGCAGAAACTGATAAGATTTTACCCGCCCGGAGCCGACCCGACCAGAATTTGCGTGATCAATAAAAAAAAGGATAACTTCATATACTTCGGCCTAACCTTACTTTAAATCCATGCCCTATATACATATGAACTTTAACTGGCAAGAAACACATATAGCTGAGGTGGAAAGTAGGGTTAGAGAAAGGGTGGGGGAAACAATGGAGAAATTCAATATTGTCATTTAACCGCGCGCAGCGCGGAAGCTAAATTCATATAAAAATACAGAGCGAGAATGAAGGAGTTTCTCTTTTGAGAAAAAAAAGAATAAAAAAGGAAAAAAACACAAAGCTACCTTTCTTCCCTTTTCTCCCTTCCCTTTTCCTTTTCTCCTCTCTTTTTCCCTTCTTTTTTTTTTCTTTTTTGGGGACGTTTTTTTTTTTTTTTTTTTTTTTTTTTTTTGGGGGGGGGGCGACCGCCCCCACCGCCCCCCCTGGCTACGCGCCTGAGGTCCCCGACGTAAATTATCATATCTGATTGATACACGTCTGACAAAACTCAAATACACACACACTTACCAAGCTCTAAAAACTTTAATATTTCAGAATAGACCTTTGTGCAATTTTCTTTCCAACTATCAAGTCGATGAATGTGCAGTTGTTCGCGTGGAAATACCTTCAACCAGTCTCGAATGAAAACATGATATAGTCCGATATGGAGTGGCTGTGGAATGAAAAATAATAATCAATGTTTACGACGATATTCCAATTCGGTTTGGATGTTATTTTATGGTAATTTATTAGCGTTATTCAATGGTTAATCCGTTAGTGCAATTTCATGCCACAAGACAAAAATGTGTACCGAATTTTATGAGAATTTGGAGAGAATTGATGAAGTAGTTGGAACAGCAAGATTTTTACTTTTAATTTTCATCATGTGATACCATGGCAAAACGATTTCACGGAGTATGGATTATTTGAAAAACATTTGAAAACATTCAAATTATAAAAACTACAGCGCGCACTGATTACCAAGTTTACTGCGCCTGTGCGTGTTTGGTGTAACGCGCTTTGCGCGACATACATGACATAAGCATTGTTCAATGGTATTGGAAAGTTTTATCAGTTGCCTGAAGATCGCACCTCACGTAAGGTTGCGTGAAACCCCTTGTGACTTTGTGTTTATTATCCAAAGCTCTTCCCGTGAAGGACATCGAGCACTCTATTGAAGGATAGAATTCCCGAAGTGTGTGTATATATATATATATATATATACAGTGCCTATCAAAAAAAAGTTTACACATATAAAAAAAATCCTGTAAGATGATACATTTGTGAAGATTTTAACACTGGTACCGATAGCAAATGACGATATAACTGTCGAAAAAATATTTCCGCTGGAGTGAGCACCACTTACTTTTGAAAAGTTAGAGAAAAATGATTTGCGCAGAACTTTGAAATAGTTATGGGAATAAAAGTGGACCTTAATCATGAAGAACAAGTAGATTTTAGCTAGTAAAATTTGTTTGAAGATATCTTTTACTTTTTTTACTTGTTTCCTTGCCCAAAACACTTCGAAGAGTGCATTGCGCCCCACCCCACTCACACACCGAGGCCATCGTGGCAATATTTGCTTTAGACTGAACTGTGATTTACATGAACTGGTGTGGAAAAACGAGTATTAAATGACAAATGAAATGTAAACCCACTTTAAATGATAAAAACTTAGTGACAAAATGCTGGAGATGTCTGATATAAACTTTTGTTCTGATTTAGTGATGTCCTCAGATCCAGCTGGCACAAAAAGGTAAAGGTTGTGCTTACTAAGTGTTGAAATTTCAATCTGGGTGGCAAATTGTTACAAAATGCTTGGATGTATCTGTTGTATTTCATTTGAATACAAGTGCAAGGGGAATGTATGATAAAATGCTTCGCAGGGTAAGTGTGATTTCGCCCTTTCCCCGTGACACAGCGTGAAAACGATCAGCATTTCTGCAAGCTTTACAAAAATGGACAGTGCTCACTCAAGTGTAACATTCTATCAAACTTTTACTTCCATTGGATAGATGAGACACAAACCCAAGAATTTGTGTGAAAAACTACCCACGTGTTGTATATATTTTTTTTCAATTCCCAGGCTTTTTCAAATATAGCGTACTACACAAATTCTACTCCGTTGAAATTAACAAAATATTGATACAGGCTAGCTTCAATAATCTTTATTAAAGGTCAAGTCCACCTCAGAAAAATGTTGATTTGAATCAAAAGAGTAAAATCAGACGAGCACAATGCTGAAAATTTCATCAAAATCGGATGTAAAATAAGAAAGTTATGACATTTCAAAGTTTCGCTTATTTTTAACAAAATAGTTATATGAACGAGCCATTTACATCCAAATGGGAGAGTCTCTGATGTCACTCACTCACTATTTCTTTTGTTTTTTTATTGTTTGATTATACAATATTTCAATTTTTACGAATTTGACGATTGCCTGAAGCACAAAATGTTAAAATAATGGAATTCCACGTGTTCAGAAAGGAATGAACTTCATTTCACATGACAATGACGAGAAAATAAAAATATTTCATATTTCATATAATAAAATACAAAAGAAATAATAGTGAGTGAGTGATGTCATCAGTTTTTGCATGCCTATACCGAGATATGCATATAACTGTTTTGTGAAATGAAGCGAAACTTTAAATGTCATAACTTTCTTATTTTACATCCGATTTTGATGAAATTTTTCAGTGTTATGCTTGTTGAATTCTCCTCTCTTTATTCAAATCAAGTTTTTGTTGGGGTGGACTTGTCCTTTAAGCACGTGTCAATAATTAAGAGATTGGTTTAATTCATAGAAATGTATACTAATTACTAGTATATATCTCTGTGGTTTAATCAGAAAGAGGCTGCAGCCCCTCGATCGAGTGAATTTATTTATTCCGGAAGTCACATAATGGCAAAAGGATCAGATGGGGGAAGATGAGAGAACATCTCGGGGGAGGGGGATATAGTACATATGAATTTGTGACCCCCGATTTCTTTCATCTAATTTGAAGCTTTTAATCAGCCCGGGCCCCGGGTCAGCTGCGCGCACACAGAACCGACTATAAGCGTATGTCAGCGAGACTTCGCGCGTGTCCATACTTCGTGGACGGTCATTATCTCAAAAACTAGCCAATATCCTTAAAATCTGACATCAACGTGAAAAGCGACCTAAAATTACCCATTACTGAAAGTTTCTTTAGGATGAGTTCAGTATTCATGAAAATATTGGCAAAAGATCGGCAAATTTGTCACCGCTAGCGCCTGTTTGGAAGAAATCAACAAGCCTCACGATATCACCATTTTGCAAGCAGAAATCACCAAAAATGTGAATTAAATGTGTTACTAACCGATTCCATAGCATTTTGTCATCAATCTGATGTAAATATTTCACTTTTTCAAGTTGAGCTTGAGTTTTTGTTAAAATCTCCACAAAAGCTTTGGTGCGCGAAGTTAGGTCACAATTTTTCTGAACGTTTTTCCAGCACAGCCCACATTCGCCGATCGGATTAGAATTTTGAGATCGCGATACCGGCGAAACCCCTTGACCTATTTTCCGTCCATGATATTATAGTTTACGATCTTGCCGTCAATGTGGTAACTATTTCTTGAATTGGTTTTGTATAAATTATGAATATTTTGTGAACAAAATTAAGCCTGATGAATATTTTTGAAAAGTGCGCGAAGTTTGGACACCCCATCATAATTTATTGTCGCTCATCTGTGCGGTTGAATCTGATTGGATCGGATTGGATCACGCTAGGTTTGCGACCGTTCTATTTAGAGCAAGGGTGACACGGAGGTGGGCATGGTGGGAGGGACACGTACGGTGATTTATTGAGACTGTTTATTTTCAGCATGCATTGTTTCTTGTCATTTTCTTTTCAAGGAATGTGAGATGCAATTCATTAGCTGTCTCATCGCTCTCTGCCTACGTGATTTTACTGAAGATTAGTACAAATGTCGACTCTCTTCTTCATTTTTTTCTCATTCAATCTCATCGATACCAGGGGGGCATTTCATGAAAGGACTTGTCAGACGTTTTATCCGACAAGGCCCATTTTATCCGACAGTCACCATAGTAAAAGTACCTCTCAGCCCAGGGTGACCAGATTTCACAAAATGAAATACGGGACAATCGACAAATTACGCTGCATGAGCGGATCGACCGAGCTAGGTGTTAATAAAAGATCAACAAATAAAGGCTACACACTATTAGACTTGTGAAAAAATTATTAAGAATTAGGAGGGAGAACGAATAGAAAGAATGAAGGAGAAAATGAAAAGACGACAGACAAGAGATGAATTCAGAAGAAAAAAAGACAAACATGAAGGGGAAAATTAACGGGGGAAAAACAAAAAAATGTTAGAAAGTAAAAGAGAGAAAAAAGGTTTCCTTCATTCGTTGAAATGTATAAGGAAAGAAAAAAAGAAAGGAAGGGAAGATGAATAAATATGTGAAAGAAAAAAAAGGAGAAAATAGAAAAAGAAAGTAGACAAAATGTTTCCTTCAAAGAAAGAAGAAAAACAGGAAGGAAGGAAGGAGGGAGGTAAAGAATGAATAAGGGAAAAGGGTTAAGGAAAAAAGAAGGAAAGAATAAAAAGATGAAAGAGAGGGAGGAAAGAATGAAGGGAGAACGGAAAAAAAGAAAATAATAGATGGAGAGAAAGAACGAACGAAAAATGGAGAGGAAGGAAGAAATAAGCAAAGAAAAGTGTAAGGAAAGAAAAATGAAGGAAATAAAAAGGGAAATTAAAAAAAAGTAGGAAAGAAAGAAAAATGAACAGAGAGAGAAAGGATCAGGAAAGAAAAATCAGAAATACAGGATAGAAGGATGAAGAAAGAAGGATAGAAAAGAAAGAAAGAAGAAAAAAAGAATAAAATTGAATAGTGAAACATTGTCAATCTTAAAAATTATATGAAACATCGTGGCATCATACACAGGCATCTCTCCCATCCCATTATAAGTTCGCACCGATCACAAAACTCAAAAGGCGAGCTGAAACAACTAGATGTAGTTGTGAAAACTCAATAACTTGCTCAACCGATTACATCACCAAATCAGTAATCTGAGGATCCATAATGTAATTATAAAAATTTACCGCCTATTTTGTGATCATCGCTTTTTAGGGTTGCCACGCAGTCAAGCTTAGCTTATAGTGGCAACCCCTGCAACCTTCTAATAATCGATGTTTTAATAGAAAATGCAATTTTTTTATGTTTTGCTTGTCAGTTATATGTAACTTATTATTGTATTTTCTTTGTTATGTTCATGAAAAAGTGTTGCAGAAACCAAAAAATGAAATGAATTATTTTGATTTTAGTGGAAAAACTGTTCATCATGTGAGGGACCGTTTGCACCATTGGGAATCTGCTCGGATCCTACATGCCCTAGCTAGTAGCCTACATACCACGCTGATAGGCAGGAGGCCAGAGGGCTGGCAAGAAAATCACCGCAGAACTTAGCAAGAGTCTACATGTATCAATTTTTTTTATTGGTGCTTCATCATCAGCTGGTTTCTTGATGAAAATTCGTCACTTTCAAATGTTTTAATTATATTTTGTTCAAAATTTTGAAATACGGGACAAATAGGCGTCCCGGGAAGGGTTTGTCGGGACGCCGGGACAAAGGAGAAAAATACGGGACAATCCCGGGAAAAAGGGGACGTCTGGTCACCCTGTCTCAGCCAATCAAAATCAGAGAAAGATGTCATATCTGACAACTTGTCAGATGAAAATGTCGATGAAACACTCCCCCGGTGTCGGGTTTCTCTTCCCCTCCCTCGTGGAGAAATGAAATGCGCAAATGCATGTCAAAGTTCCCCAAATCAGACGGAGGCTCCAATTTGTTTAATCTTTTGACGTGTTTTTTTCTTTCATCCAATGAGAATCATTTATATATCAAAATGTTCAGAATGAACTGAATGACTTGAATCCTTTTCCGGTGGTAAAAATAGCTCACTCCCGGCAAGAAACCGCCAGATCTAGCCGGAAGCGCTCAGTCAAAAAGTTCAATACCACAGAAATTTTGACCAAATTGATGGAAAGTGAACAATAAATGACGGTGCGATGGCACAACAAAAAAAATCGTGATTTTACATCACCATAACGAAGAAGAGTTAAATTTTCTAATGCCTTCTCCGGTGGTGAACTAGGCCGATCGGATCAAAATATATTATGGTTGAAAAAAGGGGGAAATTGCACATTTTTGCGGCCTTTCACGGCGGCGCGCGGTGTGTTTGAATAGGTTGACGCTTAAGTCTTTGGGTAAAATCCATATGAATGGATGATACATGTGTGCCACGGTTGAGACCCCCATTTTCAGCCTAAATTTCCGTTCCAGAGCAGCACCAATTTAGAAAGCCATCATGAAAAATTACAATTTTTCCCGTTCCGGAGACCCTCAAATTTGTGATTTCTCTCTCCAGAGAGCGCCCGTTGTGATCTACTCAGCCGGTCGGAGCGGCGAGCTCGTTTCAAAGACCCACTTTATGACCAAGATTTATAGTTCCAGAACCCCCTATTTTCGAATTTGCGCGGCACATAGGAATCATGTATAATTCGAGTACTCCCCCGGGGAACATCCCTCGGTGACTTTATTTCGTCTCCTTTAAGCCAAATCGACGTAAAGTTAGAGTTGACTTGGCATCTAATTAATCATACTCTTTACCTACAGAATTAAATTAATCAAATAATACCTCACCACAAATTCACGATCATTTCTCGCGTAAGAACATGCCCGTGCACTCAGCTTTGTCCGACAGGTTTTATATATTTCAATTTCCGCAAGTACGCCTTCATGAAATTGTTGGGGAGATCCTTTTTTATTATGGAAGTGACAATAATGAGAATACAATCTGTAGGCAAAAAAAGAGATAATAGTGGTGGTGGAAGCAGTAGAGTAACAACTGGACGAGGAAGGGCGAGGGGGATGCTGCCTTAAGTTTTCCGGTGGGGGGAAATGGGGCCAGATGAAAGAAAGAAAGAAAGGGAAATCGAGAGAAAAAGGCAAACAAGGGGGAAGAGGGGAGAAGAAAAGGGAAAGGAATAAGAAAGAAAGAAAAGAAGGAGAAGAAAGGGAGAAGTGAAGAAAAGAGGGAGAGGGGCAAAAAGAACGGTGAGAGAAACATCCCTGGGGCCTGTTGCATAAAACTTTTTACCTGAGGAAACTGGTAAAATTAAACTGAAAACTAAGGTTAGTGTGATTTCTGCCATTGACACTGGGCGAAAACTCCGGTAAAAACAACCCGAGTTTTCTCAGGTAAAAAGTTTCATGCAACGGGCCCCTGATCGTCCCGGAATACTAGATATAGTCCAGGGTAGAGGAGGTATAACCTTTTTTTAATATATACAATATTTTTTGATGGTTTCTTGTTAATTCGAGGGTGCTGATTACGAATCTGGATGATGCCACTCGTGTAACCTTGAGCATTTCCACAAATTGGCAAAATCCAATATGGCCGTCAAAATATGCAAATTACCCATGAAAATCATAAAATTGTCCGCACATTGGCTGTGAAATGCATGAAAATTGTGTGGCAGGAATGAAATACTCTCTGAAAAAAATATTTTTTGACAATATATTTATTTTCCTGATATTCATAATGGCCGCCATATAGGCCAATATGAATAGGGAAAACTAATTTTCACAAGACGAGCAATAAACTGCAAAAAATCGCGATGTATGAACGAAGTAATATTTTCAAATCATCATTACTAACGAGATATATCATTTATTTTGTCATTACATGGGAACATTGCTGTATTTTGATATCTAAAATAGCCGCCACTGGCTCAAACAGTATTGCGTACAATGGCAATGGGGCCAAAAAATTCATACGAGTGATCACTAAAATGCTTATTATGAAGATTAAACGAGTGGAATAGTGATTACAGCATAATTGCTAAAGGCATGGTCACACCGCCCCACAGTGGGCCAGAATGAACCCAAAGTGCGCCAAAACCCTTTATTCACATATTTGTACGATTGTATTTGGTATATAGGGGTAATTTAACCCGTAGAATTCAATAAAAGTATTTTCAAATATTGATGACGTCGTCAAAATACTGTTTTCTGATTGGCTGTTAACATTTGAGAAGAAATTACATGTTTCTAATTCTACAATAAGTTTCAAATTTTCAGAAACTTGTTATAGAGAAATTTCAGCAATAAGGAAGCATATTAGCAAACAGCAAATACACAAACAGGCAAACAAACAAACAAACAATTCAATTTGTGACTTGAGTATCGCTTAAAGAGGGCGCCCTACCATGAATCCGGAATTGTAAAATTCAAAGTGAAATTGTAAAAAAAAATGCAAAGGGGTATTTTCATTCCCTGGGTACAATGATTAACCACACCTACATTAATTAAAATGGATTGATACCAGAAGTGGACAGTGAAATCTTTAAAATAATTATTCCAATGATAAATAATAGAGGCCGGGTCGTCTGCAGGTTAATCGGTACAAGGCCCTACAAGGCCTTCCTATTTCACCAAGAACGGCGTATACAAAGTTATTCCGAAACAGAGTCTCTCTCTGCTATCTTACCAACCATTATGTCTTTGGTGAGAGGATCTTTTAGCATACTTTGAACATCAGGGGGAAGAGGCTGTGCTTGTACTCTTAGAAATTTGCTACTAATCACAATGTCACTTGTTACCATTAGTCTGTGGAATACATATATATAAAGTAAATAAGAGTCATAAACCAAACAATCCTTGGAATGATAATGTGCACTTTCTTCTTGATTGATTTTAACAATAATTTGTAGCAAATTTAGAATGAGCCAAGAGATAAACGAATTCATACGTGTATGTGACCCCTTTTTTTTTTTGGGGGGGGGGATAAATACTAATAATGTATCTGTCCTTTACACATTTTCATATTTTGGCGGAAAACTGAGTGAGACCAATTAAATCCCTAGTCATGTGTGTTAGAGCGATATACAGTAGCCCCTACTTGGTTTATGAACAACAAAACAAATTAATAATCTTACCCGGGAATCTTACCTTAAGAATTTATCTTCTCAGAATGACAGCATATTAGATATGCAACACGGGATGGAACAGTTTGACATCAAAATGAAGTTGTTTTATATGTATTATTATAAGTGGAAGTGGAAAGGAAAGCTTGTCTTTACGTATATTTAACGAAAATATTTTAGGAAGATACCAGTCAAAAGAACCAGACACTTTCTCCCTACCGCTCCACGAACGCTCCAACAACGCTCGGGCGGTGTGGCCCTAACGAAATATAATGTTATTATCAATATGCCATGTATGTGATGAATGTTGTATTTTGATATTCAAAATGGTTGTCAAAAAGGCCCTAAAAGTATTATACGCAATGAGAAAGAGGAAAAAAGAAATCACAAGAGTGAGCACTAAAATGCATATATATCGTGATAATCTAATTGGATACTGTCTAAAACGTACTTTCTAACGAAATAATATGATTCAGTTTGTGTCAAATACTGTAGTTTGACTTTCAAAATGGCCGCCACAAAGCCATTAATTTTATTATGTACAATGCAAAGTGGGAAACCAATATTCGAGCACCATAAATGCACGTAATGGTGATCTATGAGTAAAATATTGTCTGAAAGCATAATTTCTATTAAGATATTATCATTTATTCTGCCAATTGGGTGATAAAATACTGTTACTTTAAAGTCAAAATGGCCGCTACAGGCCCTTATGGTATTATGCACAATGAGAATGGGAAAGAATCATTTCAACAGAACATGGAGAATATGGCTTTGCTTGCATGGGCAAATGGTGATGTATGAGTTAAATGTTGTCTGAAAACATGATTTATTACAGAATATATCACATCTTATGTAATTCAGGTGATAAATACAGTATAAAATAAGTGCCTATGGTGGCCATTTTCAATTTAAAAATGCAGCATTTATCACCTTAATTACACAACATTCTGAGACATCTACAATAATTCACCCTTACATCACAATTCACAATTATATGCAATATTTTGAGTCAATCAATGCCAAATTCTGTCAAAATTATATGTCTCATGTTACAATGTAGACAATAATTTTAGGGCCTGTGGCAGCCATTTTGGATTTCAAAGTACAGCATTTATCACCTCCATGGCCAATTTGTGATGTATTTAGTTAGAAATAATGTTTAAGACAATATTTTTACTCGTAAATCACAGTTATATGCATTTTATGATTCTCACTCTTGTGAAAATCATGATTTTCCCTGTTCACATGTTATATAATTCAGTTAGGGCTTGTAGAGATTATTTTGAATGTCAAATGTCAGTATTTATCACCTATACATGTATAGCAGAAGAAATGCGATATTTCAAAAAAAGAAAAGAAATGTTTCCAAATAACGTTTTACTCATACAACATCATTATATGGTTGTCATAGTCAAGCGAATCCAAATTCTTAGAAAATTATATGTCCCCATTCACATTGTAAATTACACCGTTAAGGCCTATAGGAGCCATTTTGAATTTCATAAAACAGTATTTATCTCATGCATGACAAAAGAAATGATATATCTTGCTAGAAAACATGTTGTCAGACAATATTTTACTCGTAGATCACAATTCCATGCATTTTATGTTTCTTACTCGTGTGAAAATTAGTTTCTCCATTCGCATTGTACACTATACATATAGGGGCTATGACGGCCATTTTGAATGTCAGCATTTATCACATAAATGGCATATTATACAGATATTGCCTACCTAGAGTTTGAATATTACATTTCCTCTCCCTGACGGAGTTATATTTTTCCCAAGGGATCATATTTTGCCCAAAGCGCGCAGCACTGAGGGAAAATATTATCCGGAGGGAAAAATATAGCTTCGGAGGGGAGTTGAAATGTTATTTATTAAAACGATAGACCAGGCAATATCTGTTATATCATATAGTATAAGTTGATTCGCCATCAGAAATTGCATTCATCATCTGGTTCAAACCCGAAATTCTTGCTACAGCTCTGATCCGTCTATATACGTCATAATAGATTTTTTTATTCATCAAGCGCGTTCTTCATGCAATCGACGCGTTAACATTAGCGCGTACATCAAATAAACTGCCTTGTTAAGCAACTTGTATGCAGCGAGTGAATCAAACGCCGCAATTGAAAATATACAACGCAGTATATTCCCTGAGGTGACGTCAAAACCTAGAATGCGATCCTCGCAGCTATGGTCACGTGATGGCGTATTGACCTACCACTGATTCGAATCTACATAACCTATGTAATATTATACAGATATTGCCTACCTATAGAGTTTGAATATAACATTTCCTCTCCCCGACGGAGTTATATTTTTCCCAAGGGATTACATTTTGCCCGAAGCGCGCAGCGCTGAGGGAAAATATTATCCCGAGGGGAAAATATAGCTTTGAAGGGGAGTTGAAATGTTATTCATTTAAACGATAGACCAGGTATATAAAGGTATATTTTGCGTCGTCTCTGCATGCAATGTAAATATGCGCATTGAGACCGAGGAAAATACAAATAATATACCTATCCCTTCCCGATATTTATGAATCTAGGGCAATACGGTTTTGTAAATGACCAGCTCAGATATCTGATACGGGTGATAATTATATAATATTGACTGGCCTTGAGGGAGATACCAAATATATTTCCCAAACTAGTCTCATATTGCCCCGAGTCGAAGACGAGGGCAATATGGGTCTAGTGAGGGAAATATATTTGGTATCCCCCGAAAGTAACGCCAGTCAATATTATTATTATTACCTGTTCAAGCCTCTAGTGTCAATTCTTGTCATGTCTGCAATGTATTTCCTTTTTATGATCTTCACAAATAGTGCTGAAAATGTTTCCACAAAGGCTGGTAAATATGCACCTACATGTACATTATGTCTATTTACAAGCTTGCAACAGCAAACTGTTAATGGCAATGGCAGGCTGAAAGAAGAGCTAGTCAATATTTTTATTATCATTAAATCAGATATCTAGAGCAAAAATCATGATAATGGGGATATTTCTTTGAAAAATAGAGTTCTATTGTTTCATGTTAATATCGGTCTAGGCTCTGCACCTTACCATTATGACGTACTTGCAAGCGCTCTGATCCAGCGTTGTCTTTATTATGACGTATATTGTTGGTGCGCGGATCCTTATAAAGCGTATTTCTTTATACGCATCCACAAATGCGCTGGGGATTGATGAGCTCGGAATACGGATATTATGGACCGCTAATTATTGTACGTAGGTGCAATAGGAAAATTACTCTTTTCGGGGAGGAGGGGTGTACGAATATTATGGTCACTCGTCATTCAGCTGATCGCTGACCGAGCCATTGTGACGTAGTTTATGTTGAGTTAATCAGTTAGACAGACAAAATACGCGTTTATATCATGTCTCCAAAATGCCTCAATCATGTAATACTTATATAATATTGGATGGCCTTGAGGTTAATACAAGGAAATATTGGACGAGCTTTGCATAAATATTGGACGAGTCGAAGACGAGTCCAATATTTTGCAAAGCGAGTCCTATATTTCCTTGTATTGACCGAAAAATGGGACATCCAGTATTATGATTATTGTTCATACAGAAAATTTTAGCAAATGATTTTTAACTTACCCTCCCGCCCTGAGACTCTGCTGTATGATGGGGGGACCTAAAGCTACGCACTTTGTTTTCAAACAATAAAAACTGTCCCAATTTTAATATTTCAACAATTTTAATATTTCACTAATTTGTGGCAAACATTCTAAAGATCATTAACCAAGTAGAAAATATCACAAAACTCACTAATACGAAAATCCCGTCGTGTTTTTCGAACACCTCTTGATTTCGCCGCCCGATGTAGAAGGGGTCCTAAAGCTACGCACTCGATTTATCATGCAAAAAAATAGTATTTCCTGTGCCTCAATTTCTAATATATATTCAAATTATTATAGGATAAAATGAAATTAAAGCAACTATAACTCCAAACTTCCTAACAGTTGTTGGTTTTCTCTGCATTTAGAGATTTGCTGCAGCCTCAGTAGAAAAAATTTAATAGGAATTGTTCATCACTCTGCAGTCACAGTTCAACACACAGAGTGCGCATTTGCCATTGAAAACTGCATGCGCGCGCGATGAGTGGTGTGTACACTTCGGGAATTCCCCTTCTAGTCGTCCAATATTTTCAATATTGTGTCACCTCGGAAAAAAATATTAGGCGAGTTCAACAAACTTTTTAAGTGGGTCGAGTGCACCAACAAAATAACACTTGTATTTGGGCTCTAAAATTGTCTGTATGGATAATAATTAGCAACGAACGTAGAGGGCAGCAACACACAAGCGTGTTGCTATTAGGAAGGTCCACTCGATACGCGCATACAAATGAAGTGCGCGAACAATTTGGTAGTCATGCCAACGAAACCATGATCCGATACAATACACTCACGGAGTGACAGCAAAATAGAAGTAAACAAATGAATTATGACAATAGTAGATTAAAACAATAAAAACAAAAAATATATAAAGAATTTAATAATAATGTATCACATTTCGAAAATAATATATCACTAAATTATTGTTACAATTTTTTGTACATTTTCAGTAAACTGGGATTAAATTCTGTCATGAATAAACCAGTCTGCTAATTTCACCCGGATTTAGACAAGCTCATTTTGTGACCACCGAAATCCTCTCAGAGCACTTTTTTAGTAGATTGTAGAGTTGATTTATTTTCATTTCCTCTTTATCATTATTTTTGCTTGAAAATTTTTTACATCAAATATCATATTTAAAAATATGAAACATTTATTCCTGTATTTTTCATAAAATATTACATAGTAGTGACAACGGTTTGATGACTTTGCATATCAATATGATAACAAGTATACGTGACGTTGATAGGTCTTTATTTAAATTTCGCTGCACCGTAATGCGCCTACACAATCCAGTACGCTATATACCGGCGCCATGGCTGGCACGACCGCGCCGGCGCCCCGGGCCGGTCGGTGCATAGGTAGGGTACGGTTGGCTGCATGCATATGCTAACACAATTTTTGTAAAATTATGGAATGAAAATAGTAGATGTGACATAGAGTTTCGCCCATTGATAGTTCTCAAGTCAAGACCCGTCGGAATATACATAGGTCGATACTGAACCAGATAATTTCTGTCTAATATCAGGTCTATAACGTTAGAGTTAGACTAGGACTTGGCTTTGCTAGTTCAGTAGTGGCCATATTCGATCCTGCCTGATGGACTGCAAAATGTTGGTTGGATTTGTGGATTTATCATAATTATTTCAGATTTTCAGACTACAATCTACATTGTAAGTTAAAATTGAAATTCTAACCTTGAATATTTATCGTTGCTCATCCGCCATAGTGCCACATCAATGACAGACCAAGTCTATATCTTTCAAGTCCATATCTAGCTAAAGTCGAGTCGCGTCGAGATTATCCTGCCAGTGCAGTGCGGCCAGCACATCATTCGCGCAGCGCAGTACGCGCACCGAGGTACAGTTGACCGGGGAAAGTTCGGCGCGGCCAGACCAGAACATCACGGTCTTTGCTCTGGCGTTAGCTTGTGTAGATTGGTAGGGGCAGCGAAATTAAGCAGAAGAGCGGTAACACAAATGTCATCAGTTTATGTATTTTTATTGCTCCGTAAACTACAAGAATCATGATTACATTTTGTCTTATAATTTTTAAAAAATACAAGTATACAAAAAAATATTATTTAACATATTTCTTTGGAGGCTTCATTGTCAATAAAAAATAATAAAATTGAACAAACGAAAAAAATCAACTCTACAATCTTCCAAAAAAGTGCTCTGGTAGAAGGTGGTCACAAAATCTGAGCGAAGTGGACCTTCCTAAAAGCAACACGCTTGTCAGAGTTATCAATAGACAGAGTGGCGAAACCGGAAGTGTGATCTGATTGGTCCGATATTTCATGGAGCCCCAATTAGTTCCCTCTGGCATATTTTCTGCGCTTGTGATCTTCTGCTGGGTGCATGCCCCCGGAAATATCAATAAACTACACGTTTTCTCACATTTAGTGATTAAAACCTCGACACTTTCAACTCATGGATATATTTTCTAGCCGCCAATGTGAGTATTTTAATATATAAAGTTGTTTTTTTGTACATACATCTGGTTTTATTTTGCATAAATCGGCTTCAAAAATAATGTCAAAAAAGTGTTTGGTAAGAGAGAAAAATTGCATTTTTTCAAGTTTTGTGTTATCATGTTTTGCACAAATTACCTCAACGTGTTGAAAATAGTGATTTACTATGACTGTCAAGGTTGAATGATCTTTTAACAAGTTGTTTCATGTTATTTTGGGGGAAATCCATTTAATTTCTACCAAAAACAGTTCATAAAATTTAGCATATGGGACTACCCTTCATAAGACCCTAGCCAAAGATAAGGAGCTGCGCCGCCGGAGCTTTCGGCGGCGGAAACATTAGCACACCCTATAGGCCGCAGGCGGTTAATTGCAGGGCTGGCGCCACCAATAATGGATGGAGGCACTTTTTAGCTTCATTCTAGCCTAGGCCTAGTTCTAAGTTACTAGTATTAATCTTAAATCTACTACTAGTCTTAATCTTAAATCTACTAATATATAGAGGAAAGTATCCCTATTATACTCTAGACTCCGTTTTTGTTATATTTTATAAAATTAAAGGAAATGTGTTGATTTTTTTTTATAGAAAACTTAAATAGATCTAACGTTAGGCCTAAGTAGTAAGGTTAATAATAAGACTTAAGCACTGCACAGTGCAGTTGTTAGATTAAAATTTGTAATCTAACAAATGAACTACAGTGCTCAAGTCTATACTCTGGACTAGGTCTAGGGTCTAATGTTGAATATCCATAGTAGATGTAGACCTAGTCTAAGTTAGGCCAAGATCGATTCTAACTAATCGATATTTAGAGGCTAAAATCCAATAAAAGAGCTTAGATCTACCTCTCAAGACAGCAGGTGAATCAATCTAGATTCTAGTTAATACAAACAGAAGGAATGATGACACAAAGTGCTTTTGTCTATGTCCTCAATAGCAGTAATGGTGCTAGATTGACAGTACTGTCATTTTATTCACTCTTAGTGTATGTCAGTGTAGTATTCAAAATATGTTAACATGTGCTTTGACCTTAATATGACTGTGACAACAATGTTTGCTTGGACTGATGATGGAAATGGCACAGGTCTAATGTGAAGCCACATTTTAGCACCTCATATCTTCATTATGGATTATCTGCTGGTAATTGTACTTGATCACTAATTTTGTTATCATAATTGCATGTGTTTTCAAAGATCATGCAATTAAGGTAATGACCTCAGTGACTACAAGTTTTAAGCATCAAATTTGGAAACAACTAGCTGAACAGAGTTTACTTATTTCAAAAGTGGTTTCTGGTAAGTCATAATCTAATAAACATCTCAGCTGATAATGTTTTGTATATAATTTATCAGGGAATGAAAGTTAACACAATCAGGAAATAATGCAAGATTTAAAATAAAAATATTTTCATTCCCCCTTATAATTGTACGATTTGGAAAGAATGAACAACTTATATTGATATAATTTTCATGTATGATTGTTTTTTTTTATTCTCATAAATGTATTGTTAGGGTATTTCCTCTTTTTTGTTTACAAATGCATCATGTCATTGGGACTATTGTATTACATTTTCAATAAAATTCCCTCATTATCCTTGTGTTAGGATGTACATTTATATTTCCATGTATACCCATCTTTTTCATCTTATATCAAAATGCATCTCCATATATGCTATTTTTATATAAAATTCTTATGAAACTTATCTCTTTCCTGTCCTCAATGAATTGATTATGTAATTTAACCTTCAAATGCAATGTACTTGATGGATGGATGGATTACGACATACTGCATTTTGATGCTGATCTCCGATAAAAGCAGAGGAAGAACAAGAAGAAGAAGTGTCTGTTATTCAAATTTGAAATTCATTTTTAAAAAATCTAGTTTAATTAAAATTGATTCAACAGCCTGTTTTTTTAATCCAATGCATGAGATATGGAAAACTAAAAAAAAATTGTTCACCGTTCTTCTTTGTACAAAGGTATGATTTTCCGATTGAGATTTATTTCATTCTTATTGTCATTCTCGATGTATATATAGGATATGCTCGCCCAATTTAAAAGTTTTTATGAGCTTTATTGGATGTGAAGGATTTACATAACGCAAGATTAAAAACAAAGTATTGTTTGAATCCATCTTATGCATAGAGAAATATATTTCTTACATGGAAATCACTTATGATATCTTATCATGGTTTTCTCTTTTGAAAAAGTATGAGGTATATCTGGGGCCCGTTGCATAAAACTTTTTACCTGAGAAAACTCAGGTTATTTTTACCAGAGTTTTTGCCCTGTGTTAAAGTCAATGGCAGAAATCAGACTAACCTTAGTTTTCAGTTTTTACCAGAGTTTTCTCAGGTAAAAAGTTTTATGCAATGGGGCCCAGGAGAGGATCCAGCCTTTGCCAAAAGGGGAAAGGGGTGGGCAGAATTTTTCACCAACATTTTCCCCAATTGACTGCTCAAAGTTTATTTTTGATTATTTCTTTGAAGGGTTAGACCTAACAGTCACTTCATTCTTACAAAACAACATGAATATATAAAGGTCCTATTTAAACTATTGCGAGCACGAAGCTCGATCTTAAATTTTCAAAAATTTCATATAGATTTTCCTGAAAAATGAACATTTTGGGGGTAATTTGTGATCCTGAACAAAATGTGTATGTAGCTATATAATTAAATTCAATTCTTTTATTTCATTTCCATTCAATTCATGAATAAATAGTCATTTTTTAATATTCGTTCTGGCCTGATCGAAAAGGGACCTGTTAAGAACTGTTTGCAGTTAGCCATGACAACGATACATAGTAAATCAATCAAATAATGCAAGCGAGAAGCGCGTGCTGAAAATTTTTGACATTCCGACCTAAAAAAGGAAATTCTAATTTTGAAGTCATGAACAAAATAATTAAACAATGCGAGCGGGAAAAAAAATGAGACTTACATGTAGACCTAAAAACGGGACCCTCTATTCATGTTTTTTAAACCATGAAGATGGGTAATTAGGTGTTTTCCTACATTTAAAATTTTGATATTCTGATCTGAAAAATGTTTATTGAAGCTCTATTACAAGCACTGAAAATTTTAAAGTGGATGTAACAGATGAATCATCTGTTACATGCATTCCATATCCACTTTACAATTTTCATTTGCGAAAGTGAAGCGAGAGCTGATATTTCTTGAATTATTTTAACCTAGGACTGGGACATTCTAAGGACATTTTGTCATATGAAAATGATCATCTTTCTATTCCTCTTCCTAAACGCCAAATGAAATGTGTCAATATTCCATTATAAAAAAAATTATTGAAATATCAAGAATTCTCGAAAAATTTTATCGTTTTATTTATTAATTAATAAGCCCAATGAGAGTGTGAAATTTGTTGATGTCAAGGCTTGAAAACTTGACATTTAAAGCACTTTTGTAATTATGAATACACTGTTAGAAAATTTATCCTTAAACTAAAAGAAGTTCCTGCAGCAGAGTCTCGAGAACACCTGTAATCTTACCAGATTGCGTAATCTTACAGGAAAATGGTATTTGGTGTGTGTAATCTTACAAATTTCCTTAAATAAAACACTCTTTTCCCCCTTTTCTAACAGACCTGTTCTGTTAAAATGCAGAAAAATTCCTGTTTCATGAATTTAAAGAATGATTCTGGTATTGCTTTCTGCAAAATCTTCTTTTATTTTTCTTTAAAATCAGGTTTTTTTTAACAGTGTAGGATGCATGAGTTGATATTTTATTAACAATTCTTCAAGGGTTGTAATAAAAAAAACAATTTTTATAAAAAAAATTGTTTCAAAACGTTTTAAATCGTTTGTAATTTTTTTTCTACCAATTTTATGTAAATCAATTACACTATACAGTATGATTTAAGCTCTTATTGTTTTAAATACATTTTTGGAGTAAGTGTCAACGAGATGACTTCAATTTTCATTGATTTCCCAGAAATCAATTTTTAAATCAAAGAAAATAATGAAAGCTCGATGTCCGAGCTAAAATTATTTTGTATTAATATATTAATTTCAAAAACTTGATATTATAAGCTCCGTATCAGCATATTGAACTATATATGTATCACAGACATCAAACATGCTATATATTGTGATATGAAAGATACTTTTTGGGGTATTTTCCAACTTTTCCCCTCACGTTATTTTATTATTTTATTCACTCTCCTCCCCCCCCTCCCTCCTTCCTCTCCTTTCCCTTTTTTTTCTTCTCCCCTCTTTTTTTTTGCTCCGCCAATGAGATCCGCCTATATATGGGTTAAGCAGCCTGGTTGTTTTCTCCCTCATTTTCAATATTTGTCCTTGATCTTGCTATATAGCTATAGGCTCTCAATCTCAAACTTGCATTACGAGCGTCCTTAGAAAAGTGTAGACTCTGTTTTTCTTCTTTTTTTATTACACTGCACAAGAGAAAGGAAGGTATGAGAAAGGAAGGTATACATCGGAGAATGAAAGAGAGAGAGAGAGGGAGAGACCCAGAGATGAGAGAGGCAAAGAGAGTGATAAAGGGAGGGGTAGTACTGATAAACATGTACATTTACAAATAAAATATTATTGACAATTTCCACCATTTCCCGGGAGAATTGTCAGATTAAACCAATGAGAGGAATTGGAGGTAAATATTTTTTTAATGTCAAAATTATTGTCAATTCGCAAATTTAAAATCAAGTGAAATTGTTTTTAATAAGAAGATCGAAAAGTTCCGAAAATCAGAGGAAAATAGTCAACATTTAAATAGATGATCATTTCTGAATAAGCCTACAACATTTCACTTAGAATAATGACATTGCGGCCGCTGATGAAAGTTAAGATGGAAACAACTATAAATCCTAATGATAATGATGATCAGGCGCAACGGGTTGAAAGCCGATCACCCTCTAATTTGTTTTTTAATAGTTCAAACAAAGAAGAAAAATCGAAAGGAAATTGTACGATTGTATGGGTATTTGCACTCTCATTATACCCCCTATTTTTCGTTTGATAAAAAGTTTATATAACGCTTAGGAGGGGGGGGGGGGGTGGCACAAAAACCGCCACAACTTTTTTAGTTGAAAAAGAAGAAAAAGAAAGTATGATGTTCGCCGCCCTGATAATAATAGTAATTATAACGATGGCAATGATGATCATAATAAAAATAATGATTTCAATGATAATTATTAATAGTGACAATGATGATGGTCACAATAATGATAAAACTAAAGAAAACAACTATAAATTAAGAAATAATTCATCTCTTTTCGTTATACAAAACAGAAAGGAAAATGGTTAATTTTTAAATGACATAAAAAAGGACAAGTTTGCCGGCCGGTCCAATTATATACAAACATCTTGATTAAATTCTAATATTCATACTGTTGAAATTATTCGAGTTTATTTTAAGACATGAAATTCGATATGAGTACAATGCTCCTATTTCTAATTGATTGACAGTCAGTGAAAACATTGTAGCTAGGAGTTGCCACCTGTATGAGCCCGATCCCTAAATCAGCGCAAATAATTATATAGCCCACATTTGTCAGGGGACTATATTATATTCTAACTTAAAATAAAAAAAACATATATCGGCAAAATATGCTTTTCCTATATATTTTGTGTGATCACTTATATGTTTATCATCCCCGTACGATACCGGCGTTGTGATTACAAATTTCAGTGTAGTGTTTCAGAAGTAGAAAACTGCCCTGCCCCCCTTAAGTTTTCCACTCCATTATGTCTTTGGCATCACCTTGTTAATGTTTTGTATTCCCATATTGTTGCTTATTTTTTGTTGTCCATTTTTTATTTATAAACTGAGTGAATCAAACTTGTATAATTCTTTAAATTAATTTTCAATAAAAAAAACGGAATTGAGCTTCAATAAATATTGCCAGACAATTAAATCAAAATGTTAAAAGGGATCCATCAAGCTCTAAATCAAAGAGGAGAAATTACTTTTAGACTCGATTATTATTTCTTCCGGACCTATGCTAGTTTGCCGAAAATCAATCAAAGGAATAATAAAAACGGGAATAAAAATAGTGATTGCCAAATAATTGCATGTGCGCAGGGGGAACTAATCAGCCCCCCATGGCTGACCTTTGACCGCGCGTATCATGTTTTCAGTGCGCGTGTCGCCACTCTGTCTATTGATAACTCTGACGCTTGTGTGATGCTGCCCTCTACGTTCGTTGATAATTAGTAATAACAATTCCGAGCTCATCAATCCCAGCGCATTTGTGGATGCGTATAAAGAGATACGCTTCATAAGGATCCGCGCACCAACAATATACGTCATAATAAAGACAACGCTGGATCAGAGCGCTTGTAAGTACGTCATAATGGTAAAGTGCAGAATTGACACTAGAGGCTTGACCAAGGTAAGTCCAACAATTTAGTTATATAATCTATCAATATGTTAATTTAATGTACCAGAAAGGGGTAATAATAATAATAATATTGACTGGCGTTACTTTCGGGAGATACCAAAAATATTTCCCTCACTAGACCCATATTGCCCTCGTCTCGGGCCAATATGAGACTAGTTTGGGAAATATATTTGGTATCTCCCTCAAGGCCAGTCAATATTATATAATTATATTTTAGTCAGTATTCCACTCGTTTTATATTTTAATGATATGCATTTTATTGCTCAATCTTGTCATTGGCCGCGGCCATTGCCATTGTACATAATACTCTGTGCCAGTCGCGGCTATTTTAGACATCAAAATACAGCAATGTTCATATTATTATGACAAAATAAATGATATATCTCGTTGATAATGATGATTTGCATGTAATTACGTCGTTCATACATCGCGATTTTTTTGCAGTTTAGTGCTCATTTTTGTGAATATTAGTTTTTTTCAATTCATATTGTATATACTACTGTATACAATGTCTTATGACGGCCATATGAATATCAGAAAAATAAATGTTTTGTCAAAAATTATTTTTAAAGATTGTATTTCATTCCTGCCATACAGTTTCATGCATTTCATAGCCAATGTGCGGACAAATTTAGGATTTTCATGGGTAATTTGCATATTTTGGCGACCATATTGGATTTTGCCAATTTGCGGAAAATTACACGAGTGGCATCACCAAGATTCGTAATCAGCACCCTCGAATTGACAAGAAACCATCGAAAGATATGTATATATAACAAGTTTTGGTCAATTTTCTATGGGGCCTATCCTGGACTAATGAGGGGAGCAAAGGGGGGGGGGGGGTAAACTGTATACTTGCATTTTTAGCGTTGTAATTCACATGCAATTCAGTTTGTTTACTGCAATAAGTGGAGAATTTTAATTTATCTATCTATCTATCTACATGTATCTATCGGTTACACTTCGTAATTCCGAAGGTTCTTTATTCCGAAGGTTCGTAATTCCGAAACACGTAAATTGCCTATACCTCGATGTTCATTAATCCGAAAACGAAAAAGGGTTCGTTAATCCGAACATTTGTGGCGTAATTCCGACGATTCGTTATTCCGAAGGTTCGATAATCCGAAAACGAAATAAGGTTCGTTGTTCCGAAGGTTCGTTAATCCGAAAACGATATAAGGTTCGTTGTTCCGAAGGTTCGTTAATCCGAAAACGAAAAAAGGTTCGTTGTTCCGAAGGTTCGTTGATCCGAAAACGAAATAAGGTTCGTTTTTCCGAAGGTTCGTTAATCCGAAAACGAAATAAGGTTCGTTTTTCCGAAGGTTCGATAATCCGAAAACGAAATAAGGTTTGTTAATCCGAAAACAAAATAAGGTTCGTTAATCCGAAAACAAAATAAGGTTCGTTAATCCGAAAAATGAAAACCGGGAAAGCAGAGGCAGAGGCAAGGGGAGGGGGCGGGGGACACTGTTGCCGTTCAATTATTATGAGGATGGGAAGGCAAGGGCGGCCGAACGAATTTTCGTTGGGGGTAAAGCCAAAAAATGAAACTCATACGTCAAAATGGGCACTTTGGTGATATTTTCACCTTAAGATTATCATCTGCTTGAAGTCATTGTGTGTTTGATAGTGATTAAGTAGAGAAAAACTTTTTTTGAAGTGACTTCTTATTATGACAAAATGTATATTTAGGCTTTATTTTTCGGGAGAGGGTATAATGAGCGAGCGGTTTGGTAAAACAGATTCAAAGGTGAAGTTGTATAACGTTTTTTGTGGTCATTTATTCTTAAAATGGCATTATTGCGAGGTGTTGCGAGCGTGAATCACAAGCTAAAACTTTAGGTTATTTCAATAAAAAATGAAAATCAGTTTTTAAAAATCCGAGCAGATTTCTGCTGTCATTAAAAAGATGTGCATCTAACTAAAGAATTAACACGAGCGCAAAACGCGAGCTTAAACATACTGACCAGAAAAGGAACCTGTTAAAGAAAGCATTTAGTGACCTCTTTAGGATGCATATTTCACCAATCGAATGAGAGTGCGAAGCGCAAGCTGAAAATTTTCAATATTCCAGCCTGAAAACTTAACTTAACTTGTATACTTTAAAAAGAGTATTTTGTTTCGAAAAAACATGAAAACTGGCATATTTATTTTTGAAAAAGGAACTTTCCCATTTTGGAAAATATTAATTCCCCTGTTTTTATTTCATTTCTGATGCCCCCTGCCTCCCTCCCGGCGGATCCAACTTTCGTCAAATAGAGGGGGGGGGGGGCAATTTTTTCAGCCATATTTTCCTTGATCGGCAGTTTAAAGTTGATTTCTGTTTGTTTCTTTGAAAGGGTAGTCCTAACAGTCAATAATTAGCTTTATCCTTATAAAATAAAGTAAATATGTAATAACATGATAAACCCTTTTTAAATAATGCGAGCAATATATTTTTTTTAATATGATGGGCAATATGTTTGTGATCTTCAAAGCGAGATGCCTATATATGTAACTAAATTTAGATAATAACTACTAGCAAGAAGCGCAAACAGAATTTAGCTCTGACCTGATCTAAAGGGGACATTTTAAGAACTTTTTGCAGTTAGCCATGAAGACGATGCGTGTTTTAACCAATGGCGGCGGAACGTATTTTTTTTTTGGGGGGGGGGGCAAAGCAAAAAAAAGGGGCCAATAGGGGCGATTTGGTGCAAACGGATATTTTCACCATTAGATTATCATTTGTGTAAAGAGGTTGTGTGTTTTGTAGTAACTAAATTGAGCACAATTTTTTAAGTGATCACTAAAGTTATATATTTACGTTTCATTTCTGCGACCATAGAGAGCAAGCGGTTTTGGGGAAAATTTTAAATCTGAAGATGTAAAATTCACCTTTTTGGTCAATTACTGTTCAAAGGGCATCCTTGTAAGATGTCGCGAGCGAATCACGTGCTCAAACTTTTGGAAATTTCATGTGGGCCTAGAATGATAATATTGATATAGATATTATTTACCCAGGGAAGCCACTTCCGTTCTGTAAACTATTCTCCCAGCTATTATTTTTTTTTTACAAGAATGCTTAGAATGTCCAGTTTTCAGGTTGGAAAATCGGAAAATTTGGCTCACGTTTCTCGCTCGCATCAAGTAGTGTTTATTGAGGAACTCATTCTATTCCTGGTTACAAAAAGAAGTATGAAATGTCCAGTTTTCAGGTTGATATATCACAAATTTTAAGCTTGCGGTTCGCGCTCTCATTATTTAGTTCGTGAGATATATATTCTATTCATGAGTCACTAAATGCATTCCTTAAAAGATTACTTTCTGAAGCCTGTTGCATAAAACTTTTTACCTGAGAAAACTCTGGTAAAAACTGAAAACTAAGGTTAGTCTGATTTCCGCCATTGACTTTAGCACAGGGCAAAAGCTCCTGTAAAAACAACCTGAGTTTTCTCAGGTAAAAAGTTTCATGCAACGGGCCCCAAGTCAGTATATACACAAATTACAGCTCGTCCTCGCATTAATTCTTTAGAAAGATACACATCTTTCTCACGATTACAAAAAAATGCTCCGAATGCTCACTTCGCGTCTTGTTACATGAAATGTCTACTAGTTTGAGCTTGCGATTCACACTTTCAACATCTCACAAGGATCATTATTAGTATTATTTTTTTTTATTACCAGCAGAAGCTGTTATTAAAAATGACATCCCCTCCAATACAAATCCTATTATCTAGAGGTTGCTCGCACGCTTCCAACACACTTGATCCCCTGCATCTTTAATTAAACCATTTGCTTAGGCAGCAATTGCTCAGATAAAATCGAAATTAGCCTATGCTTGATCAGGGCGCCTATATTCTTAATGAAATACATGCTTTGGCTCCAACACACGCATGTATCATCGATCGTTATTACTATCATTGCATAATATAATGTAATCTTGTAATGACAACATCGTTTTTGTTACCAAAATGAATTATTTTAGTTTCGGAAATACGAACCTTATTTAATTTTCGGATTAACGAACCTTATTACGTTTTCGGATTAACGAACCTTATTTCGTCTTCGGATAAACGAACCTGCGGAATTACGAACCTTATTTCGTTTTCGGATTAACGAACCTTCGGAATTACGAACCTTATTTTGTTTTCGGATTAACGAACCTTCGGAATTACGAACCTTATTTCGTTTTCGGATTAACGAACCTTCGGAATTACGAACCTTATTTCGTTTTCGGATAGACGAACCTTCGGAATTACGAACCCTTCGGAATTACGAACCTTCGGAAATACGAACCTTCGGAATAACCGAACCTTCGGAATTACGAAGCTTCGGAATTACGAATGTATGCGGTATCTATCTATCTATCTACAGGGCTCTGGGAACTTTTTTAACGGGGATTGCTGAAGTAAATTAGACAAGCAAAAACGAAAAAATAAAAAGGGCTTTCATTAAAATAATGATAATAACGGAAATTTTTTTAGAGCGCTTTAAACATGTTAAACGGGTATTTCAAAGCGCACAGGTGGGCTGACTAAAGTAAACAACACATTCTAGTGTTGAGAAAAGGTGATTTTTAGAAAATGACCACAGAGGTAGCATTTTGAAATACAGGTGCGATCACCGGATCTGGTCTCTGTGCAAGGGCCGTGGTTTGAAGACTTACATGAAAAAAATGAGCGGAGGGATCTGACTGACGGCGAGGAACGAAGGGAAATTTAGGTCTTGGAGGTACTTGGGTGCCATATGACAATGAGAAGAATCTTGAAGATTATGCGAAAATGTGCCGGGAGCATGGAGAGATCGTAAAATAGGGAGGTGTGTTCATTTTGCTTAATAACCATTCTTGCTGGCCATTGAATGGGTCCCGAGTAATTCAACAAGCAAAAAAAAAAAAGGTTTTCACTAAAATGACAAAATGAAGGTCAGTTTGTTCCAGAGAAATTCGACAAGCAAAAAAAAAATGTAGGTCAATTGCCTTACATTTATCCAGTTTGCCACTTTTACCAGAATTACAGGGTTTTTTCGCCTATTGGGGAAAAATTGAATCACAATTGTTTATAAAGTCTACAGAAACTCTATAAATTTCATACAATAGCGGCACAAGCGTTAAACTTCACGTTGATCAAGCACTACAGTGCACTTAAAGTGAGTACGTTTGTGAGTGTTGGGGGGGGGGCTCCCTCAAAAGTTTCATAAATAAGAAAATTTAAAGTGAAACGAAAAGGATGAAACAGGATATTATAATGTGAATTGTATTATTATGTATCATAAAGAATTTCAGACAGCTCAAAAATTTCTCTCACGTACCCTCGCCCGTGATAAAAAAATCCCACATTTCCAATGCCGTGCCCCCTCAAAACTATGGGTTCTTAAGTCACTGTGCTTGCGAGATTCAGCCATTAAAGGGATACCGCGTCATCTTTTAGTAGAGATGATGAGATGACAAGATCTCGGATCTCGTCATGTCGACATCTTTTAGAAGAAATGGTCAGATGACAAGATCTTCGATCCATGATCATGTCATCTAATCATCTCTTCTACAAGATGTCAACATGATGAGATCCGGGATCTTGTCATCTCATCATCTCTTCTACAAGATGTCAACATGATGAGATCCGGGATCTTGTCATCTCATCATCTCTTCTACAAGATCTCAACATGATGAGATTAGGGATCTTGTCATCTCATCATCTCTTCTACAAGATGTCAACATGATGAGATCCGGGATCTTGTCATCTCATCATCTCTTCTACAAGATGTCAACATGATGAGATCCAGGATCTTGTCATCTCATCATCTCTTCTTAAAGATGTTGACATGATGAGATCCGGGATCTTGTCATCTCATCGTCTCTTCTAAAAGATGTCGACATGATGAGATCTGGGATCTCGTCATCTTATCTTTTGCTATCAAGATGTCGACTTCCCGAGATAATTATCTCAACATCTCGGTGGCACTTTTAAGCTTCCATACAAAAGGATCAGAGGAGAGAACATCCCTTGGTGACTTATCCTTATTCCCATGGGCGGAAATCCCGGGGGGGGGGGGGGGGGGAGGGGGGACGTGTCCCCCCTACTCAAAATACTAGGGGGACACAATATCAAATGTACCCCTTCTATTTTTTGTCTTTGTTGATGGCAAAGAATACATCATTCTTAATCGAAATAAAACATTATTTTGGGACGAGTTAGGACGGGATGATCTTACTTTTGGGATGATAACCTTTTTTTTATTGCCAAATTTTCCAACCCCTTTTCCCCATAGGCGGATCCAGGGGCCTGGACCCCCCCCCCCTATATTTTAGGAAAACCTCGGAAATCAAACTTTCATTATTTTGTGTGATTTACAAATTGATTTTTAAAAAGCTCTCTGTAAAAATTTAAGTTTTATGGTCTGAATTTTAGCATTGGGAGCTTGCGTTGCGCGCTCGCAAATTTTGATTTATCTTGCAGGTATCTATTATTTTCATGTATTCCATAATTTTTTCAAAGTATCCCTTTTCAGGTCTGATTGTCAAGATGTATCAGCTAGCGCTTCATACTGGCATTTTGATTGGCGAGTTATGTATGTTTCAGTATTGATTATACAACAAACTACTTAAAGGACTAGTCCACCCCGACAGTAACTTGATTTGAATAAAAAGAATCAACAAGCATGACACTGAAAATTTCATCAAAATCGGATGTAAAATAAAGTTATGACATTTTAAAGTTTCGCTTCATTTCACAAAACAGTTACATGCACATATTGGTCGGTATGCAAATGAGAAAATTGATGACATCACTCACTCACTATTTCTTTTGTATTTTAATATATGAAATATTTTGATTTTTTCATCATTGTCATGTGAAATGAAGTTTCATTCCTCCCTGAGCAATTCCATTATTTTAACGTTTTGTGCCTCAGGCAAGGGGGTCCTAATCATCATATTCGTAAAAATTGAAATATTGTACAATTCAAACAATAAAAAAACAAAAGAAATAGTAAGTGACATCATTGACTCTCTCATTTGGATGCAACTGGCTCGTTCACATAACTATTTTGTTAAAAACAAGCGAAACTTTGAAATGTCATAACTTTCTTATTTTACATCCGATTTTGATGAAATTTTCAGTGTTATGCTTGTTGAATTTTTCTCTTTTTATTCAAATCAAGTTTTTGTTGGGGTGGACTTGTCCTTTAAAATCCCCTTTTCATGACTTTTTATCAAAAATTTTAGCTCGCGATTTTCGCTCGCATTAAATGGTTAACAATATATTAACTGATACATCCTATTTATAATTACAAAAGTGAAATGTCCAGTTTTAATGCAATAATATCATCAGATTTCTCGCCCTCATTAAAAGCATTAATAAATATGATATTAATTTAATAATTAAATTGTCCCTTTTGTTTCATCTCGCGCTTAGGAAGATAGTCATCATTTTCATAATGACATGTCATAACGATTTCCCTGTCGCGCGCGTCCCAGTCCAATGTCAAAACTCAAAGTAATAATAATGAAAATATCAGCTCTTTTTTAAGTGCGATCCTTATCCACCTTACAATTTTCCTTCAAATTGCTTGAAATAAAGCTGAAATTGACTCTTTTTTCAGATCGGAATATCAACGTTTCATGATTTTCATGATTAAAGATGTACTTAGAATGCCTATATTCTAGGTCTAAATAAGAAACACGCGCGCGCATGTATATATTCAAATCATTACCCAGTTCCAGATCACAATATCAAAAAATTTCTGCTCGCTCTTTGTGCTCGCAATATTAATGTAGGAAGACCCCCTATTGCCCATCCTTTTCATGATTTACAAAACATGAACAGAGTGGCCCATTTTTAGGTCTAAATCTCGATTTTTTTTGCTCGCGCTTCGCGCTCACATCAATTGTTAGGTTATATAACTATCCTGTTCACGACTACAAAAATTTATTAAAATTTTCCATTCTTTCTTTAGAAATTTCAAAAATTTTCAGCTCGCGCTTTGCGCTCGCATTTTTTTATTGTTGAAATATGTAACGCCTTCATGGCCAAATGCAAGCAGTCCTTAACAAGTACCTTTTAACAGTTACAAGTTCAAAACGTATATAAAGATTTTCTGCTCGCGCTTTGCGCTCGCATTATTAATACTAAACATTTTCATGATTTACAAAACATGAAGTGTCTCGTTCAGTAAATATTATAGGATAAATCTCGAAATTTTGCGCTCGCATTAATTGTCTACTTATATACCTATTCTGCATGCTTAGAATTTCCTCTCTTTAGGTGAAAATGTAAAAAAAAATCAGATCGCGCTTCGCGCTCGCATTGTTAGATTGTAAAAAATTTTACCTACAGGTATATTTTCCATCAGTACATTTCTGCTCGCGCTTTGCGTTCGTAGTAATTATTTAGTTGCATACACTTCTTTTTCAGGATAACAAACATTGCCCAGAATTAATGTTCAAATTTAAGGAAAAATACATAAAACCCCCCCCCCAAAAAAAAAAAAATTAACTCCCGCTTCGCGCTCGCATCATGTAAAGAATGATTATGATATTATATATTAATTTATAAGAATAAAGCTAAGAAGTGACTAATGAGGACAACCCCTTCAAAGAAACAAACAAAAATCATCTTTGAGCTGCCGATCGGAGAAAATGTGGCTGGAAATTTTTCGCCCATCCTAAATATTGGCGAAGGCTGGATCCGCACCTGTGTCCCCCTACCTTTGGGGATAGATTTCCGCCCCTGCTTATTCCGTCTCCTTTTAGCCAAATCGGTGTAAAATTTTACCTACAGAAATGAATCGAATAATGCCTCACCGCTAATCCATCATTGGTGTAAGAACATGCACGTGCACTCAGCTTAGTCCGACATGTTATTTATATTTCAATTTTCGCAAGTACCCCTTCATGAAATCGTTGGGGAGATCCTTCTTTATTATTGAAGTGACAATAATGAGAATACAATCTGTAGGCAAAAAAAAAAGATGATAGTGGTAGTGGAAGCAGTGGAGTAACAACTGGACGACGGAAGGCGGGGGGGGGGGTGCTGCCTTAAAGATTCCCTTGGGAAAATAAAGTAGGAGAAGGGGCCAGATGAAAGAAAGAAAAACAAGAAAGAAAGAAAAGAAAGAAAGAAAGAAAGGGGAATGGAGAGAAAAGAAGGGCAAAAATGGAAAAGAAAAGGGAAATGAACGGGGAAAGAAAGAACAGGGAAATGAACGGGGAAAGAAAGAAAAGAAGGAGAAGAAAGGGAGACGTGAAGAAAAGAGGAAGAGGGGCGAAATAAACAGAATGGGAGAGAAACATCCCTGATCGTCCCGGAATCTAATAAACGTGATAAATGAGGGGAGCAAGGGGGTAGAATACAGGGTCTTGGGATTTTTTAAAAGCAGGGATTGCTAAAGTAAATTAGACGAGCAAAAATTAGGAAATAAATAGTGCTTTCATTGAAATAATAGTAATAATAATAATAGCAGTAACATTTATAGAGCGCTTTGAACGGGTGTTTCAAAGCGCACAGGTGGGATGACTAAAGTAAACAATGAATCTATAAAGGAGGCAAAAGCGATTTTGTGCATCGCCCACTTATGAAAATAACCAGAAACATCGTGATTTGCAAGGGCACGCAACAGAATTGTCATAATAGCCTTGCACGTAAACTTTAATGTTGACCTGAAAATGACCTTTGACCTTATCATGTGACCTTCCACTGCAGCAAAACATGCAGATCGCCCAAGTTCATCTACCGTCCAAGTTTGGTTGAAAAGTGACTTACTGTTGCGGAGTTAGGTGTCATAAGAGAGTCTTGCATGTAAACTTTAACGTTGACATGAAATGACCTTTGACCTTATCATGTGACCTCCGACTGCAGCATAAGATGCAGGTCCCCCAAGTCCATCTACCATCCAAGTTTAGTTGAAAAGCGACTTACGGTTGTGGAGTTATGTGTCATAAGAGAGACTTGCATGTAAACTTTAACGTTGAACTGAAATGACCTTTGACCTTATCATGTGACTTCCGACTACAGCATAAGATGCAGGTCCCCCAAGTCCATCTACCATCCTAGTTTGGTTGAAAAGCGACTTACGGTTGTGGAGTTATGTGTCATTAAATTTGTGACGGACGGACGGAAGACGGACGACAGACGGACGGCGGACGAGAAAAAGACATATTTTAGCAGGTGTTGAGAAAAGGTGATTTTTTTTTTAAATTACAACAGAGGAAGCATTTTGAATATGGATTAGGAGCTTGTTCCATAACAATAACAGAAAAGGCACGATCACCGGATCTGGTCTCTGTGTGCGACCCGGGCCGTGGTTTGAAGAATTATATCAGGGGTTCTCAAACTTTTTCTGTGAAGGGCCAGATGAGACTCAAAATAAACCTGAAAGGGTCAGGGTGAAGATAATAAAAAAAAAGTGTGCGCGAAGCGCAAAGACCATTGCGTTCGGGGTCCTAGATGCAATCTTGTCAAATCTGGTCCTTACTTTGGGAGCATTCAATCAAACAAATTTATAACAGTTTCACATGGAACGCAGGCAAAATATGAAGTTTTGAAAATACAGCGATGAAATTGCAGTACTTTGTTAAAAGAATCTAGATTGTACCTATACATATACCTGGTATAATTGGGGAGATAGATAATGTCCTGAAGTAACAATATTTTGTGTAGTCAAAGTAGATTGAATAAAAGAGCATGTCTGTTGTAGACTCTAATAAGGGTGTCAGTCTCACTTTCAATGGAAAAAGTGACACTGTAAGCAACAAGTTGCTTCAACCTTGGCACAACAGGTGAAATTGCCAGATGAAAGCACTGGTGCAAATGTTCACTGGTCAAAAGAGAAGGTGCTTCGGTATGAGTTAGTTCATTGTGGAATATGTACTTTCGCACCTGTAGGTCCAAACGTGGTGGAACTGGTCATCTAATAAGAAAGTAGATCGAACAGACAGAAAAGACTCCACTAAACTTTGTTTGAAAGTGAAAATGTTTGACATGCCATTACTTTTATTAAGGTTTCATGGATACACAATGCAATCATATAGACATGATAGAGCTTTCTTTCATATTGTGACTTAAAATTGATCAAAAAAACCAAGCAGAGTTTCGCGGGCAGTAATTTGAGAAGCCCTGACAAAAAAATGAGCGGAGGGATCTGACTGACGGCGAGGAACGAAGGGTCTTGGAGATGACAATGAGAAGAATCTTGAAGGTTATTCGAAAGTGTGCCGGAAGACATGGAGAGATCGTAAAATAGGGAGATGTGTTCATTTTGCCTAGTTAGCATGGTTAGAGTACTTGGAGTAACCATTCTTGCTGGCCATGGGTCCCTAGAAATTTAACAAGCAAAACAAACAAACACATAGGTTTTCACTAAAATGACAAAATGAAGGTCATTTTGGTCAGGAGAAATTTGACAAGCAAAAAAACCCCAAAACAAAACAACAAAACAAACATGACAAATTTAGGTCAATTTCCTTACATTTATCAATTTTGCCACCTCCACCAGAATTACAGGGGTTTCTGCCATTTGGGATGGTTCACAATAATAAGTCTACAGAAAGTCATTAATTTCATGCAATAGCGGTCACAAGCGTTAAGTTTTACGTTGAAGCATTAGTTGAGTGCGTGTAAGTGTGTGTGGGTGGGGGGTGCTCCCTCAAAAGTTTCACAACCAAGAGAAAATGAATTGAAGGAGAAACAGAAATGAAACGAAAAAGGATCAAATAGGATATCATTTGCTACATAATATAATTTCAATATAATATATCATAAATAATTTCAGACAGGTAAAAAAATTTCTCTCACGTATACCCTCGCCCGTGATTAAAAAAATAAATTTTCCCACATTTCCCATACCGTGCCCCCTCAAAACTGTGGTTCATTAGAGATACCCCAGGCTGAAAATAATTATATCTAGATAAATATAGTAAAATACCACTGAGCATAATGCCGAAAATGTCACTGAAGTCTGATGACAAATAAAGAAAGTGATTGAAACATTTTTAGCAACATTTTGAGAAACAGTCCCCAAAGTACATCTTCCATCCAAGTTTCATTGAAAAGTGATAAGGTTGCAGAGGTATGTGCCATAAGAGAGTCTTGCATGTTAACTTTGACGTTGACCTGAAAATGACATTCGACCTTACATGTGACCTTCGACTGTAGCATAACATGCAGGTCCCCCAAGTGCACCTACCATCTAAAAGTGACTTACGATGCGGAATTATGTGTCAAGTTTGTGACGAACGGACGACATTTGGATCAGAAGGGAGGGTAGTAGCCTATAATCCATGCGGAGGCTGCAGTTTGTCTTTGCTGTTATGCTGAATGCAAATGATACGTCTGATCTGGCAAAGACTACGCTTTGTGGCTGCGTTAGCATTGCGTAGTCTTCACCAGATCAGACGTATCGCTTACGTTCAGCATAACAGCAGACAATAACTGCAGCATCCGCCTAGATTATAGGCGGGGGGGGGGGTACATATGTAATTGTGGGGCAAACTGTATACATTATTAGATTATGATTACTTTATGGATAGTTTGTATAATTTCGTTCAAATGAGGCAATAAATGGGGTCATTTTAATGTCAACTGGTATTGCATTCCAAGTTATTACCAGAATACTTCACTGAATTTCGTGAAGTCTGATATTTTAGCAGAGGAATATGTAGATCGTGGCATTCTAGTCTGATGTGGGTGAATATCTATTGCTATTTGAAACATATATCATTAAAAAGTGGAGTAACAAGTTTTTTGTTATACATTATACAAATAGCCAATAGGCGTGAGTGCGATGGTGCGAGATTTCGCATGAGGAGGGAAGAAATATTAGTCCAGGATAGAAGAGGCATAACCTTGTTTTTTTATATATACAATATTTTTTGATGGTATTCTTGTCAATTCGAGGGTGCTGATTCCGAATCTGAATGATGCCACTCGTGACTAACCTGAGCATTTTCCGCAAATTGGCAAAATCCAATATGGCCGCCAAAATATGCAAATTACCCATGAAAATCCTAAACTGTCCACACATTGGCTATGAAATGCATAAAATTGTGTGGCAGGAGTGAAATACTCTCTGAAAAAAAAACTTTTGACAAAATATTTATTTTTCTGATATTCAAAATGGCCGCCAAAGGCCCTTGTATACTCTATTATGTACAATATGAATAGGAAAAACTAATTTTCACAAAAATTAGCACTAAAGTGCAAAAAAAATCAAAAACGCGATGTAAAACGAAGTAATATATGCAAATCATCATTACTTACGAGATATATTATTTATTATGTCATATTTGGGAACATTTCTGTTTTTTTGATATCTAAAATAGCCGCTACTCTACCCAACAGTAAACAGTATTGCATACAATGGCAATGGGGGCCAAAAAAGTCACAAGAGTGATCAATAAAATGCATATTATTAGATTGAACGAGTGGAATACTGACTAAAAACATAATTGTTAACGAAATATATCATTAATATGCCATGTATGTGATGAATGTTTTATTTTGATATTCAAAATGGCTGCCAAAGGCCCTAAAAGTATTATGCACAATGAGAAAGAGTAGCAAAGAAATCAAAAGAGAGAGCACTAAAATGCACATAAATGTGATAAATTAATGGGATACTGTCTAAAACATATTTTCTAACGAAATTCATCATTCAGGTTTCAAGTTTGTGTTAAATACTGTACTTTGACTTTCAAAATGGCCGCCATAGACATTAACAGTATTATGTATAATGCAAAGTGGGAAACCAATATTCACAGGAGTGAGCACCATAAATGGTGATCTATGAGTAAAATATTGTCTGAAAGCAAAATTTCTATAAAGATATATCATTTATTCTGCCAGTTAGGTGATAAATACTCTTATTGCAGAGTCAAAATGGCTGCTACAGGCCCTTATGGTATTATGCACAATGTGAATGGGAACAAATTATATCAACAGAATTTGGCTTTGCTTGGCCATATGGTGATGTATGAGTGGAATATTGTCTGAAAACATGATTTCTAACAGAATATATCATATCTTAGGTAATTAAGGTGATAAAAACTGTATTTCAGCATTCGAAATGGCTGCCATATGCCCATTTTGTGAACATTGTTTATCTCCACTCAAATTGTATATTCTACGATAAGGGCCTATGGTGGCTATTTTCAATTTAAAAATGCAGCGTTTATCAACTTAATTACACATGATATAATATATCTCGGTAGAAAACATGGTTTTAGACAATATTTCACACCTTTCACAATTCACAATTCACAATTATGTATAAATATTTAGAGTCAAGAAAAGCCAAATTATGTCAAAATTTGTCCCCATGTTACAATGTACACAATACTTTTAGGACCTATGGCAGCCATTTTGCATTTCAAAGTACAGCATTCATTACCTCCACGACCAATATGTGATGTAATTAGTTAGAAATAATTTTTTTACACATATTTTTAATCGTATATCACAGTTATATGCATTTATGATTCTCACTCTTGTGAAAATTAGTTCGCGTCCATTCGCATTGTACATGATAAATATAGGGCCTATATGGGTGGCGGTCATTTTGAATGTCAAAATACAGCATTTATCACATAAATGGCATATTAATGGCAATGAAGGCAATGATGCTTTTAGTCAGCATTCCACTTGTTTATCTTAATAATATGCATTTTAGTCCTCACTCTTGTCATTTTTTGGCCCCAGCCATTGCCATTTTACATCTCTTTGGGCCAGTGTCGGCTATTTTAGACATCAAAATACA